>NC_079468.1:2424242-2727272 GCF_026250575.1 Diorhabda carinulata
TTTTTTGGTGCGGTGCCTGTTCCCAAGCGTGGACTATCTCCCCAGCAATTTTGTTGAATAGGTTTCTATCTGTCGCCGTACCTGTTAGTCTGTTTGCTATACACTCATGTCTTCTTGGTGTTTTTGAGGTTATAATAGACTCGGGTTCGTTAAATTACAAGATTTATACCTCCATGGGTGGAATACCTTGTATTGGAAATAATGGTGACCAAATTCGGAACGCATTCACCAGTTATTGAATGTTTTTGAATAAAAATAATTATGGATCATATTTATCTTCTATTTTTCAATATTTTTTGCATTAGAGACGACTATAAAGTCTCTTCTTCTTCTTTTTTTGGTGCGGTGCCTGTTCCCAAGCGTGGACTATCTCCCCAGCAATTTTGTTGAATAGGTTTCTATCTGTCGCCGTACTTGTTAGTCTGTTTGCTATACACTCATGTCTTCTTGGTGTTTTTGAGGTTATAATAGACTCGGGTTCGTTAAATTACAAGATTTATACCTCCATGGGTGGAATACCTTGTATTGGAAATAATGGTGACCAAATTCGGAACGCATTCACCAGTTATTGAATGTTTTTGAATAAAAATAATAATGGATCATATTTATCTTCTATTTTTCAATATTTTTTGCATTAGAGACGACTATAAAGTCTCTTCTTCTTCTTTTTTTGGTGCGGTACCTGTTCCCAAGCGTGGACTATCTCCCCAGCAATTTTGTTGAATAGGTTTCTATCTGTCGCCGTACTTGTTAGTCTGTTTGCTATACACTCATGTCTTCTTGGTGTTTTTGAGGTTATAATAGACTCGGGTTCGTTAAATTACAAGATTTATACCTCCATGGGTGGAATACCTTGTATTGGAAATAATGGTGACCAAATTCGGAACGCATTCACCAGTTATTGAATGTTTTTGAATAAAAATAATAATGGATCATATTTATCTTCTATTTTTCAATATTTTTTGCATTAGAGACGACTATAAAGTCTCTTCTTCTTCTTTTTTTGGTGCGGTGCCTGTTCCCAAGCGTGGACTATCTCCCCAGCAATTTTGTTGAATAGGTTTCTATCTGTCGCCGTACTTGTTAGTCTGTTTGCTATACACTCATGTCTTCTTGGTGTTTTTGAGGTTATAATAGACTCGGGTTCGTTAAATTACAAGATTTATACCTCCATGGGTGGAATACCTTGTATTGGAAATAATGGTGACCAAATTCGGAACGCATTCACCAGTTATTGAATGTTTTTGAATAAAAATAATAATGGATCATATTTATCTTCTATTTTTCAATATTTTTTGCATTAGAGACGACTATAAAGTCTCTTCTTCTTCTTTTTTTGGTGCGGTGCCTGTTCCCAAGCGTGGACTATCTCCCCAGCAATTTTGTTGAATAGGTTTCTATCTGTCGTCGTACCTGTTAGTCTGTTTGCTATACACTCATGTCTTCTTGGTGTTTTTGAGGTTATAATAGACTCGGGTTCGTTAAATTACAAGATTTATACCTCCATGGGTGGAATACCTTGTATTGGAAATAATGGTGACCAAATTCGGAACGCATTCACCAGTTATTGAATGTTTTTGAATAAAAATAATAATGGATCATATTTATCTTCTATTTTTCAATATTTTTTGCATTAGAGACGACTATAAAGTCTCTTCTTCTTCTTTTTTTGGTGCGGTGCCTGTTCCCAAGCGTGGACTATCTCCCCAGCAATTTTGTTGAATAGGTTTCTATCTGTCGCCGTACTTGTTAGTCTGTTTGCTATACACTCATGTCTTCTTGGTGTTTTTGAGGTTATAATAGACTCGGGTTCGTTAAATTACAAGATTTATACCTCCATGGGTGGAATACCTTGTATTGGAAATAATGGTGACCAAATTCGGAACGCATTCACCAGTTATTGAATGTTTTTGAATAAAAATAATAATGGATCATATTTATCTTCTATTTTTCAATATTTTTTGCATTAGAGACGACTATAAAGTCTCTTCTTCTTCTTTTTTTGGTGCGGTACCTGTTCCCAAGCGTGGACTATCTCCCCAGCAATTTTGTTGAATAGGTTTCTATCTGTCGCCGTACTTGTTAGTCTGTTTGCTATACACTCATGTCTTCTTGGTGTTTTTGAGGTTATAATAGACTCGGGTTCGTTAAATTACAAGATTTATACCTCCATGGGTGGAATACCTTGTATTGGAAATAATGGTGACCAAATTCGGAACGCATTCACCAGTTATTGAATGTTTTTGAATAAAAATAATAATGGATCATATTTATCTTCTATTTTTCAATATTTTTTGCATTAGAGACGACTATAAAGTCTCTTCTTCTTCTTTTTTTGGTGCGGTGCCTGTTCCCAAGCGTGGACTATCTCCCCAGCAATTTTGTTGAATAGGTTTCTATCTGTCGCCGTACCTGTTAGTCTGTTTGCTATACACTCATGTCTTCTTGGTGTTTTTGAGGTTATAATAGACTCGGGTTCGTTAAATTACAAGATTTATACCTCCATGGGTGGAATACCTTGTATTGGAAATAATGGTGACCAAATTCGGAACGCATTCACCAGTTATTGAATGTTTTTGAATAAAAATAATAATGGATCATATTTAGTTTTTTTTTTTCAATATTTTTTGCATTAGAGACGACTATAAAGTCTCTTCTTCTTCTTTTTTTGGTGCGGTGCCTGTTCCCAAGCGTGGACTATCTCCCCAGCAATTTTGTTGAATAGGTTTCTATCTGTCGCCGTACTTGTTAGTCTGTTTGCTATACACTCATGTCTTCTTGGTGTTTTTGAGGTTATAATAGACTCGGGTTCGTTAAATTACAAGATTTATACCTCCATGGGTGGAATACCTTGTATTGGAAATAATGGTGACCAAATTCGGAACGCATTCACCAGTTATTGAATGTTTTTGAATAAAAATAATAATGGATCATATTTATCTTCTATTTTTCAATATTTTTTGCATTAGAGACGACTATAAAGTCTCTTCTTCTTCTTTTTTTGGTGCGGTGCCTGTTCCCAAGCGTGGACTATCTCCCCAGCAATTTTGTTGAATAGGTTTCTATCTGTCGCCGTACTTGTTAGTCTGTTTGCTATACACTCATGTCTTCTTGGTGTTTTTGAGGTTATAATAGACTCGGGTTCGTTAAATTACAAGATTTATACCTCCATGGGTGGAATACCTTGTATTGGAAATAATGGTGACCAAATTCAGAGCGCATTCACCAGTTATTGAATGTTTTTGAATAAAAATAATAATGGATCATATTTATCTTCTATTTTTCAATATTTTTTGCATTAGAGACGACTATAAAGTCTCTTCTTCTTCTTTTTTTGGTGCGGTGCCTGTTCCCAAGCGTGGACTATCTCCCCAGCAATTTTGTTGAATAGGTTTCTATCTGTCGCCGTACCTGTTAGTCTGTTTGCTATACACTCATGTCTTCTTGGTGTTTTTGAGGTTATAATAGACTCGGGTTCGTTAAATTACAAGATTTATACCTCCATGGGTGGAATACCTTGTATTGGAAATAATGGTGACCAAATTCGGAACGCATTCACCAGTTATTGAATGTTTTTGAATAAAAATAATAATGGATCATATTTATCTTCTATTTTTCAATATTTTTTGCATTAGAGACGACTATAAAGTCTCTTCTTCTTCTTTTTTTGGTGCGGTGCCTGTTCCCAAGCGTGGACTATCTCCCCAGCAATTTTGTTGAATAGGTTTCTATCTGTCGCCGTACTTGTTAGTCTGTTTGCTATACACTCATGTCTTCTTGGTGTTTTTGAGGTTATAATAGACTCGGGTTCGTTAAATTACAAGATTTATACCTCCATGGGTGGAATACCTTGTATTGGAAATAATGGTGACCAAATTCGGAACGCATTCACCAGTTATTGAATGTTTTTGAATAAAAATAATAATGGATCATATTTATCTTCTATTTTTCAATATTTTTTGCATTAGAGACGACTATAAAGTCTCTTCTTCTTCTTTTTTTGGTGCGGTGCCTGTTCCCAAGCGTGGACTATCTCCCCAGCAATTTTGTTGAATAGGTTTCTATCTGTCGCCGTACTTGTTAGTCTGTTTGCTATACACTCATGTCTTCTTGGTGTTTTTGAGGTTATAATAGACTCGGGTTCGTTAAATTACAAGATTTATACCTCCATGGGTGGAATACCTTGTATTGGAAATAATGGTGACCAAATTCGGAACGCATTCACCAGTTATTGAATGTTTTTGAATAAAAATAATAATGGATCATATTTATCTTCTATTTTTCAATATTTTTTGCATTAGAGACGACTATAAAGTCTCTTCTTCTTCTTTTTTTGGTGCGGTGCCTGTTCCCAAGCGTGGACTATCTCCCCAGCAATTTTGTTGAATAGGTTTCTATCTGTCGCCGTACCTGTTAGTCTGTTTGCTATACACTCATGTCTTCTTGGTGTTTTTGAGGTTATAATAGACTCGGGTTCGTTAAATTACAAGATTTATACCTCCATGGGTGGAATACCTTGTATTGGAAATAATGGTGACCAAATTCGGAACGCATTCACCAGTTATTGAATGTTTTTGAATAAAAATAATAATGGATCATATTTATCTTCTATTTTTCAATATTTTTTGCATTAGAGACGACTATAAAGTCTCTTCTTCTTCTTTTTTGGTGCGGTGCCTGTTCCCAAGCGTGCACTATCTCCTCAACAATTTCGTTGAATTGTCTCTATCTGTCGCCGTACCTGTTAGTCTGTTTGCTATACACTCTTGTCTTCTTGGTGTTTTTGAGGTTGACAATTTCGTTGAATTGTCTCTATCTGTAGCTACTCGAAATAGTTGTCTAACTCTTTCTAATATTTCGTACCCTCGGTAGCTTTTGCAACCTGTCCATCCTCTGTCCTCCCTTTACAGCTTTCTTCGATCCTGATTCAGCTGTTTGAGTACCTTTCCGTTACTAGTATGTGCAGTCCACGAGGTTCAATCCTCCATTTTATCTCTTCGTCTCACGTTTTGTGAGACGAAGATTTTTTAGCTAGCTACCAAAATATTTGATATGTAACACCAGCTCAATATTGTCTCCGTTGATTCTACTCGGAATTGGTTTTATGTTTATTGAACCAGCAGTTATCCATTTCGTTTTTTTGATGCTTGAATTAATACCCCTTCTTCAATCATACTCATTCACTCTACCCAGCAGCGTCTCTTAATCTAAGAAAATATCAAGAGAAAGCACTCGATACTGAAATCACTAACTACATCAATATTATTGCTTACATAACCTAAAAACTAGAAAAATTGATCAATTACTCTATCTTGAGCTGTGAAATATCGCCCAAGTAAAAGTTTTTTTTGAGTAAAAAAAGTCAAACCTAACCAAATCAGGCTAATAGGTTATATTTTCAATGACTGTTAAATTAGCTGCTTTCCATTTACATTCAAGTTAAATGAGTGTGCTTAGTTGCTTATTTTGATGACAAGATCTGATGTCTTCAGTCTCATTTTCAATCTGAGCTCATAAAACTCACTAAATCGCACGGTTTCAGGCTTGTGCAGATTGCTAGGTCTCCCTTGTGAAACTGAAAAAGAACGTGGATTGAACCATATATGTAATACTTCAATGCACGTTACGGTGCAGACAGTATTAATTTTCTTTCTCGTCCGAGATACTTTATCTATACTGCGCATGCTCTAAGCGGGCAAAAGATGCGCAGAACTGAACTGAAGCGTTCGGAGGAGAGAGAGAACGATATACTATTTGTTTCACTTAGTTGGAACAACTTAGTTGCGTAATATGTTACAATGGATTATTCTGAAGGTTGGAGGTATTTAAAAATGCAGTGATGCCAGTTCTAATTTAGTGGTATTCTATAATTATACTTTATTATATATATTTCTTTTTGTTTTTTTTGTTTTCCGTGATAGAAATATTTAAGAGAATACATCTGAATTTAATAACTTGACGAATGGAAAACGACTAAATGTTTAATGTTGATTTTAACAAATATAACGATTTTTGAAAATTTTATTATCGAAATAAACGTAAATATGACGATAAAAACGATGTACGGGATAAAATAAATATCAAAGCCACTGCAAATATGATAACGAACAAAATGTTATAGTAATAAATTATTTTATCATCGAACGTATTATTGTGATTTTTATATTCGTTTATTAACTTTTATATTGATAACAGTATTTTTGCCTAGCTATCGAACATTAATTTTCATTTTTAATTATGTAAACATATTGTTTTTCTATTGAAATCAACAACAATCAACTTCTTTTCCCGACAAGAGGCATGTAAAACCAGTAGCGTACTTCTTCATCTTTCATCTAGATTAGAGAAATTGTACGGCGGGTTATATTCTTCTTCTTTTTTTCTGTATTTTGTCTTTAACATATATAAATATGTAGCTATCCAGAGGTGGATGGAACGTGGCAATAAAACACCAAAGACTTCGAAACAATTTATATATATATATATATATATATATTTATTAACCTTGAAATTACCCTTAGATAGAATATCCCACCTCCTCTCAGTCAATTCGAAATGAAATCTTATTAAAAGCGGAGCACGCAAATAAGTAATCTTTCATGGATTAACCCAAACGCAAACACATAATTTATAGAAATCCGTCGAAAACTTTGGATTTATTTTTTCTCATTACAGAAGGATCCAATTCTTTTCAAACGTCCGTTCCTATTAATTATAACCGAGGATAAATGACATGATAATTAATATCCTCGATACAAACACACAAAAAAAAAATACTTTAAAGAGGGTGTTATTTAATTGGGGAGCAAAGTATTTGTATTTTTATGAGCGATTAAATGAAATAGCTAGTTAACAAGCTACTTTTAACGCAAGTTCGACCATATATTGATCTGAATTGATTGCGAAAAAAGTTTATACGGTAGGTGGTACATGTTTCAATCACCTTTATTATATATTAATAATTGTTAACTAGCTTTTACCCGCGGCTTCGCTCGCATCGAATCCATTAAATAAGTATCAGAAATCATTATAATAGAAAAAAACGAACTCTATAGCTATATTAGAACCTGAGATATAGATCTTTGAATGTAGGAAGATTGCCAAAAACCTACAAAAATCCATAACTCCACATTGAATGTCCGCGCCTAGCTCCTCTCCAACTCAATCGATTTAAGTGTTCAAAAACTCAAAAGAAAGAAAGTGTTTCAGGGAGTGTTCTCAAATTAAAACAAACTCCGTAGCTATATTAGAACCTGAGATATAGATCTTTGAATGTAGAAAAATTGCCAAAAACCTACAAAGATCCATAACTCCACATTGAATGTCCGCGCCTAGCTCCTCTCCAACTCAACCGATTTAAGTGTTAAAAAACTCAAAAGAAAGAAGATGTTTTAGCAAATGTTCTTAAACCAAAACGACGTCTCTATCTTGAATAGAGCCTGAGATATTGAGGATAGAACGTGTGTATGTGAAAATTAGATGAAATCCGATGGTTGATGGCTGATCTGTGCATCAATACCTTTCATAGAAAAAAAAATCGGGCAAATCGGTTGGGTAGAACGCCTGAACGGACTCTGAATGAAAATCATCAATTTTTTTAATATATAAGATAATAATAACTAAAATAAAACATTGTAAGAGATAAATGAATGATTCTTTTTTGGAAATCCTGTACTTTTGCACTCAACTTCGGTTCTACTCCTTTAATATCTGTCAAAACTACATCCTTTGGTTAACATCTTCTTCTTGTACGTGTTTAATTTCGATTGACCAATAATACCATTTGAAAGGTCAGTAATTGATTTAAAAGGTCTTATTAATTGGTCATGTATCCTAAAAGATCCGAGTGCGAGCACTTTCGAAGATTGAAATCCCGTTCACACTGAACGAGTACGAACAAGTATTTTCTTTGATGTACCGCCTTCCTCTCGATCATTTTTGAACAAACGTTCGCTCGTACTCACCAGAAGATTATTGACGTAGAATGCTCGCTCGCTCTTGTTCGCTCGTGCTCGCTTTTATGGTGGATACGCACCTTTAGATGACCGATTATCGGCGAATGCTTCTCGATCGTGCACAGGTAGATTTTCTTATTTTTTTCTTCAACGAAGTGCCGAAATTTCTGAATTGAAGTTGAAAAAAACCTTAAAACACGATAAAAAATTTTCTAACGTTGACCAACTGACTTTTTATACCACCACGACAGATGCTCTACGGAGCTGTCTAAAAGAATTCCATCTAGACCGAATCAATTTGTTATCGGGACTTCTTTTTTTGGAAAAGTGGTACCAAAACACATATTTCTCGAACACTACAAATAATAATAATTGATTTAAACATGTAAATAATAATTTTCCACGTGGTGGTTCGTTAAAGTTTCTTGCAGCAAAACGCGAGCGATTGAAGTGCGAGCACACTGAACACTGAACGAGTACGAACAAGTATTTTCTTTGATGTACCGCCTTCCTCTCGATCATTTTTGAACAAACGTTCGCTCGTACTCACCAGAAGATTATTGACGTAGAATGCTCGCTCGCTCTTGTTCGCTCGTGCTCGCTTTTATGGTGGATACGCACCTTTAGATGACCGATTATCGGCGAATGCTTCTCGATCGTGAACAGGTGGATTTTCTTATTTTTTTCTTCAACGAGGTGCCGAAATTTTTGAATTGAAATTGAAAAAACCTTAAAACACGATAAAAAATTTTCTAACGTTGACGAACTGACTTAATTGGGTTGCTAAGATAGCGGAGATATTTTTTTCAACATTTTGGCTTTAGTTAATTTTGGTTCTGACGAATAAGACTTTTAATTATTATGAAGGTGATTCGGTTTGTGTTAATTTTGGTTTATTGTAGATGATAATCTGCATGTAAAGAAAGTCCGGTATGTAGGGCCGTCCTAAGCGTGAGCGCGAGTTCATCTAGTCCTCGATGCGCGATGCCGTGTTTCGTTCGACATTCTTGTCCAGGCCCACTGGATTTTGTAGTCAGTAGTAGCCGCGCTATAGCACGTTGAACGAGCACGCACCGCCTCAGCGGGCTATGTAGGACACGTGTGATCGTTTCGCTATATTTGGTAACTCTCATAGTAAAAACAAAACGGTTAGCGGGAAAAAGTGTTGAGTTTCATATTTTTCCTTTCGGTTGGGATTGTGCTGTGATTTATTTTGTGCGTCTTGAAGTGGGAAAGCATCAAGTGGTTTTCAAGTGATTTCATTTCGCTTTTTTTTTATTTTTTTTGTGATATGGAAATTTGTTCGGATGATTGCGAAATTCGGAATTCATTTGGTATAATTTTCAATTCGTGAGTCTTATTTTTTTCTATATAATTTCACGTAATCAAAAATTGTTTCAAATCAACTAAAGTCCTACAAAAAAATCCTTCTATGTGATTATATTCGAGTGGTGATTAATCGTATTAAATTAGGATGGGTCTTTTCTATAACAAAATTTCTTTTGCCCACCCCTTTCCGAGATATCACCTTTAAAAAATAATGACTAAAATTTAGTTTCCATTTTTTTATTTTCTCAAATTTCACTAATGCTAGAAACTTGAAATTTTTTCCATATTCCGATTACATTATAAGGGGGTGAAATTGGCAACCCTTACTTCATTTTTTATCAAAACTTTTTATCAAGATAACGTTTGATAAAATAAAATTATAACTTGAAATACTTGATTTATTTAAAAATGTTTTTTATTCCAAATTTTTTTCCTAAAATCAATAGCTGCAGGGCAAAAAAATAAAAACCATAATGTAACGTTTTCCTTATTTATTTACAGTGTCGTTTACGTTCTTAATTTATTTAAACACTATATAATTCATTTAATTTACTTATAAATATGAATTATTTTTACAATTTAATCTTTTCACCGCGTTTACACAAATAATTTATATACCTAAACAAAATTCTATAAATTGACTTTCCTAGAAAGTTTTTGTAAGAAATACTGTAAATAAACCGTTCGCTATAATAAAAAGACGCCGCGTGAATTCGCCGAATTTTTAAAATTCAATAGTGTGACAAGGCTGGCCTAGGGAACCATTTTGCGACCTTGTACTTAACAATAATTTATTCATTATTTATAAATAAATGTAATAAGATCCATAATAAATGCTGGACATAACCACCTCTAGCCAAAATAAAAGAAATAGGTAAAAACTCATTTCTAGTTACTACCGTTGAAGGGTGATATCTCAGTAAGGGGTTGTCCGAGGAAATATAGATTATTTTCACTATTTTAATCTTTTCACTTCGACCATTCATTAAAAACTAACTAATTTCGTTTACACAAATCATTTATATACCTAAACAAAATTCTATTAAGCTCTTGAACAGAAAGAAACAAAAAAATAATAATAAATAGACTTTCTTTGAAATTTTTTGTAAGAAATACTGTAAATAAACCGTCCGCCATAATAAAAAGCTGTAAAATGAAACATCAAAGGCGCTTCCGCCATTTATAAAAAATTGGACATTACCACCTCTAGCCAAAATAGAAAAATAGGTAAAAACTCAATTCTAGTTACTACCGTTGAAGGGTGATATCTCAGAAAGGGGTTGTTTGAGGAAATATAGATTACTTTTACTATTTTAATCTTTTCACTTCGACTATTCATTTAAAACTAACTAATTTCGCTTACACAAATCATTTATATATCTAAACAAAATTCTATTAAGCTCTTGAACAGAAAGAAACAAAAAAATAATAATAAATAGACTTTCTTTGAAATTTTTTGTAAGAAATACTGTAAATAAACCGTCCGCCATAATAAAAAGCTGTAAAATGAAACATCCAAGGCGCTTCCGCCATTTATAAAAAATTGGACATTACCACCTCTAGCCAAAATAGAAAAATAGGTAAAAACTCAATTCTAGTTACTACCGTTGAAGGGTGATATCCCGGAAATGGGTTGTCTATGGAAATTTAAAGTTAAAGGAAAGAGAATCATCTTAATAAATTTAGAAACACCATGTATAATAAATAAATAGATGAAATGAAATGAAGGTCTCATTTTTCAATGTCTGCTGATGAGCCCTATCAAATATAAACTGTACAAGATGGAAAACTAAACTTTTAGCGTTTCCATTTCAATTGCTAGAGATATAATTTATCTGTCATTTTATTATTACTTTGTTTTCAATTTTCTCCGATGTTATACTATTTAATTGTTATTCCAATTCCATTTCGTACAACTTCAGTCTACTAACTATGTCATAAGCTTGGTTCAAATTAATGGAGAGCTGTATATTGTGCTCAAAACTAACATATTGTAGAGAAACCAGATGTGTGATACCACTCGCCAAAATTTCGCTTGATACGAATTAAGTTTCGAGATATGGCAACGCCGATGTGGATATGTCAAATCTGATATTGCCATCATAAAGTTTGACAATTTTCATGGTGCAAAATCGGTTGTTGTGCCAGAAAACATCGATGCCGTACGTCTACTGATATCGCAAGAACTTGTTGTGACATATCGTTAGATTTTGGCATACTTGGACGTTAGTTCTCTCGTTGTTAGGCTCCACATGTTTCAGTAGTTTCTTTAAACTCTGTACCATCTTCTTCTATCCACAGACCAATCATCTAAAATCAATCCCAATTCTTCAGTGGTCCGATTTCCATCTAATTGATACTTTCTATAACTGCAAAAATCCATAAATTTTTCATTGCGAAACGTAAAACCATCAGGGTAGACACGATGAACAATTTATGTAGCGTATCCACACATAACCTCACAAATCGATATTGGAGGATTAAAAACACACTTCCACTTGCAGAAACCTTCAAACCAATGAATTCAATACCAACAGAACTTTATCGATGTATAATATTCCTTATCGAGCTATATTCAAAGTCCACCAAGTCATAATCCTGTTGAAATCCATACTAGCAGAATTTGTCGTTAAGATCATGATATATACTGATGGATCTAAGACGAGGGTTGGAGTTGGATGTGCAGTAAACATTCAGAATACAAAGTAATTTATAGGAATCAAATTACCCGATATTATCAGCAAATTTATTGCGGAGCTGTATCAAATCTGGGGGTCTGACTTTATCTGACTCTAGATTAGCACTGTCCTATTTTTATGTGACATAAAAACTATATTATGGGCTAGAGGAGAGTTTTTTGTAATTCAGGTATTCTGCCTCACGATCCTCAAATAACTTGGAAAGAAGACTGGCCATGGGAGATGTCTCGCCGATTTTGTCAAGATGGGTCATCAACCTGTACCAGCGATGATAGTTCTTGTGCTGAAAATTGTTTACTGAGCATTCTCAAATATTTTTCTGTTTTCTATCTATCCCTGAGACACCCTGCATATTATTACAACGATAAATTTAGTATTAACAATTTTTTTGTCTATCCATATTTATCATTTCCTTTGTAAGTTAGACACATATTCAATTTGAGCTTTTCCAATCGCGAAATTATCAATAATAAACAAATTTATAATATAATAGTTTCAGCTATTACATAATGTTTATAATTGGGACTACGTAATTACCAGAAAAACAATGATCAATACAAGTAATTATGTTGATGTCATATTCAATTGATAAATTGACGTGTCCTATTGCTCAAACGCGAATTAAACAATTTATTGGTAATAAATTTGATGATAATCAAGGCACGGTTTACATAACATTGAATATACGTTAGTCAAAATGATTTTTTTTTATATAATTGCCATCATCATCGACATCATTTTATTTCAAATTATGGTTAATGCTAATCCCTAATTTTATATTTCCAGTTATTTAAATCAATTGAATCGTTTTCTCGTTGTTCAGATCAGATCTGGAACTTTCATCAACTATGAAACATCGACAATTTTCAACATTCAGTCTTCAATAAAATCACCATCAGTGACAAGTTTTGATTTTTTCGCGATTTCTTTCGGTATTGGCTTTAGTAAACATCGATTGTTGACCTTGAAGTTTAGATTTTAAAGATGACATTGTACCAATTCTTATTTTTTTAATGTAACAATCAAATTTTGTCTTATGATTCGTATCATAGTGTTTCTTCAAATTACAAACAGCAACTGTTCGATTACAAATCAAACACAGTGATTTACCTTTCCATTTTATGAAAAAATATGCAATTTCCCATTCAGAGTCACTATCAACTTTATTATGCCAAAATTTTGGAACTCGATACAACAATTATGGATATCGCACGCGCACGACACAAACAAATACACAATACTTTAACAATCATTGCTTCGCAGTACGATTAAAATCATTCTTCAACCGTATCGCTTCGATTACTCCACTCAACTGACTCACGTCGCGATATTTCGGCTTGCTGCTAAGAGGTGGCGATACTGTCTTTCTCTCTCGCTTGTCTAGTCCTTGAGTTGAGAGTACGAGTATTTGGAAAATTCGTAGAGAAATCGAATGAAGTTTAAAAGCTCTAAAAAACATGATTCTTCTTTTTGTTACACATTGCGATCACGGGCCTTATTGATACGGCCAGCGGGCCCCTTCCGGCCCCTGACATGACTGCCCTATACATTAATATCTTTTATGTTCCTTATCATGTTTTCGCTTTGAAGTTTTTCAAATAATTTTGCAAATTATGGTGAATGAGCTTTTATTCTGCCACCATAATTGACTAGAGTCGAGTATTTAACATAAATTTAAAACTGTCAAAAGATGATTTTGTTTTTGTTAGAGCTATAGTATAATGTATAATTTGCTTTATTCAGACGACCAAATATAATTTATCAATTTAAATGAAAAAATCATGATTTTTAAATATTTATTCGTGCTTAATCGTTTCGATTTTTGATCAATTTTTATGGAAAATACTTTGATAAAGACCAAAATAGTTCGAAATGTCAATATTTGTCTTTGATTTTGAATTTATTTTCTATAAAGAGATCTAAAATCAAGATGAATCAACACAAAAACATAATTGTTAAAAAATAAGGAATTTTTTTTATATTTATACATAGAACTATTAATTTTTTTTTGACAACTCGATAGTATTCAAAAAATTCGACTTATCCTATATCAAAATGTCTGTTTTGAATCGTTTTTTCGATTGGTTGAAACCGCGTTGAAATTCTTCAATTTATTTTCAAATTATCTACGGATATACCAAAAGGGCACAAGTAGGATAGTTTTTGATTTTAACTATATGTTGTCTCTCGGTATAAATAGGAGGAAAATGATGAAATTTTCGAAAAGTGAATTTATATAAATTTCTACCAAAGCATTTCACACCCCAATGGCGGTTCAAGTGTTTTAGATTTGACTGTAGAGGTTGCGATTTCAAGTTATTTTTGGTCCATATGTTGAAAATACCGAAGGATATGTCCAATTAGAGTATCTAACGTTTTTCGTATTTATTTACACTTTTTTCATTCGTGGGATGAATTAAAAACACAGTTTCTTACGTTCTTAATTCATTTACGCACTATACAATACACTTAACTTATATTAATTTACTTATAAATATCACTTGAATAATTTCTTCGATTATTTTTACTAATTCGCTTTTTTCACTACGATTATTCCTTAGAAATAAAAGAGATAAATAAATAGACTTTCTAAGAAATTGTATAGAAGATACTGTACAGAATACTATAAAAAAACCGCTCGGTATAATAAAAAGTTCATCAAAGACGCTTCCGCCATTCATGAAAAATGTGGAAGACGCTGCGCGAATTCGCCGAATTTTAAAATTCCATTGTAGCTGGACAGGGCTGGCATAAGGAACCATTTCGTGGGCTAGTTCGTAACAGTACGTTGACTTTTTTCTTAAATTAATCTCTAGTTTTGATGTAATATAATTTTTTATAAAATATAAATGTTCTTTCATACAAAATTCCTTAATTATCCTTTATTTAAATCATTATTTTAGTAAAAATAGAAATGCAATTGGTCCTCCCAAAATTGTAGGTGAAAATAAGAAAATACGGGGATTTTTGTTTTAAGATATGGCAGCACTGATATGAATATGTCAAATCTGACATTGACGTCAAAAAGTTTGACATTTTTAATGGCGAACGTACCCAGAACGTGCTGTAATACTAGTGCTATTTGAGTTGTTTGAAACTTGAAACATTCATCTTGATGATGATGATGATTTTATAGAACGGTGCTTCAATAGACATCTATGAGACATGCGACGAATCATGGTTCTATGCATATGACACGGAAACTAAACAGCAATCGACTGTGCGGGTCTTTAACACAAGCCGAGTCTAACAAAATCGCACACGAAGCACTTCGAAACACACGTTTTTTCGGAATAACTGGACAGAAACGTTTTTGAATAGTCAAAACATCGAATTGATGAGTTATCCGTTGTTGTTGTTGTTCTTTCTTATTCTCGCTGATCAAAAATAGGAATGGAAAAAAATACTTCGGCAAAACTTGAAAAGCAACCCTCGTACAACAGTAATATCAACGAATTTTTTATCATGTTTACAAAAAAACTAATTTTCTATGAAAAAATCTGTTTTTCACCTTCAGTAGTCTTTGAAAATAACAGCGGAAATTGGGAGAATACTTTCTTGTACCAATCAGTCTCTAAAAGATATTTCTGTTGCTGTTTTCCAGTTTTATTAAAAGAGGTTTTTCCCCTGGCAAAAACCAATTTCGTTACAAATTTCACTCCTCAAGCAAAACAATTTCAGTGAAAGTACACGGTTTATTTATAAAAATAAGGTAGAGAAAAATAAAAACAAGAATTGATTTTTTGTGAAAGAACTCAAAAATTTAAATATACCAGGTAAATGAATTAGCATATGCTAACACCATTCGATCCCATTCCAGTTTGTCAGTCTGCAACTACAGCTCCTTTAGTAAGATAAAGTTTGCATTGTCTGTCTTGTGATACGGGTATAGTTGAACTCAAAAACGATGTAAAACTCATGAAATATTAAAATATGTCTATGATAATAATGCCATAACTATAAGTACTGTTTATAAGTTTAAATAAAAAATAAATTAGTGTTTAGTGGTTGAGAGCAATAAAGAGTATTGGTAGTTGTTGACTGGGGATACCTAGAATGAGAAAACCACACCATATGACTTTTTAGGACTCGTTTCTGGTGAGTAATGCATAATTTTCAAATTCCTTGAATATTTTAACGTGAAATATACCGCAGACACTTTCCCAATTCTGAAAAGCTAATTTTTCTCTATCAAGAATGAATATTTGCTAATTAAACGTATCCTCTTCGTTTAGTGAGCTTCTTGGTGCTTCAAATTTGGTATCAATATCGAGCTTGGTTTCAAACATGCAATCATCAGTGTTTTAAGGATCCTGAATGATTATCAAAAAGCTGTACGAGATGTAATTATGGAATGGAGAAAGAAAGACGAATGGAACCAGATTGCCTGCGGAAAAAGGCCAGATTTTTTCAGATTTGGCAGGTGTTCAACTGAAAAATTTCTTACAAAGATTGCAGACCTTCAACATAACGTACTACTGCGGTCTTTTGGATCAAATTAGGCTTCAATATCGATGCAAAAGGGATTGTACCAGCCGCCACTACTACACAGCAGCTGTGATGCTACTGAAACTGGTAGAAATGACGATGATGATGATCATCCTTTTTAATACCCCACAGCAGTACTATTAGTTCTTGTCGGCATCCAAAAGTTATACTTACCTTACCAATTGGTGCTCGAAATCCTCGAAGAACCTTGACCTCCCGGATAACTGTCGATGTCTGCAGCCTTTCGGCTTTTCCTGGTATGCAAGTTTGATTCCTTGATCCTTGATTGGTCTTGAATTGTGTCATATATTAGCCTAAGTACTTTCCTCTCCCACGAATTGAGTCCTAGTAGGTCTCTAGTAGTCATTGCTCAGGTTTTAGAAGCATTCTTGACAATTAGCCTTAGTACTGTACAGTAGATCCCCTCTTTTGTACGCCTATTGAAAAGGCGGGATTTCAGCATCTTCTAGGCACTGTAATTCGCCTTGTTTCCAGTTTGCACATCTCCTGTATCTCCAGTGCAGTCTCGAAGTTGTCAACAGCTCGAAGATGTAGTTATCTACCGTAAACTCTGTCGTGTCTGCGCAACAAGAGCATATACTTCATTTTAGCTTCGTTCACACTGAGCTAGATTGAATTCTTCATTGAATGTCAGGAAGTCCTTACTAAACTCCATTTTCCTTTTGCTTAACAGGTCAATATTATCTCCGTAGGTCACTTTTGCCTTAATCGGTTGAGTAGGGCTCTCTCTAGGTTGATTTGCAGCGTCTTGAATGTTGTACCGACTACCTTCACCTTGCAGTCATGACTACGTTTACCTAACCTAACCTAACCTAAGCTTGCTGGTAGTCTATGAAGAGTTGATACACTTTTATGTTGTATTCGTAGCAGGTATACAGCGAATGGTGAATATGTAGTTTGTGGGCTTTCCCTTGCTTGAAACCACATTGTTGGTGTCCAATCACTCGCTCTGCGTACACCTCCAACCTTCTAGACAGTACCCTGGCAATTACTAATTACTTTGTAGGTTACTGTTACTCGCTAAATGTCCAGCTACAATGTAATTTTAGATTTCGGCGAATTCGCGCGGCGCCTTTCTTCTGTTTTTTATAAACGGCGGACACGCCTTTTTATCATACAAGGCGGATTATTCACAGTATTTCTTTTCGATAATTTCTACGAAATTGTATTTAATCATTTATTTCTTTCTGTTTTAGATCTTTGTAGGATTGTATTTGTGGTATATAAATAATTTTATGTAGTGGAGTTTAGTTTACTTTTAAATAAATAGTCGTAGAGAAAAGAATTGATTGATAAAAGTTATTGTAAGTAAATTATTATAAGTTAAGTGTATTGTATAGTGTGTGAATAAATTAAAAATGTAAAGGACATTGTTTATCAATTTCACGAATAGAAAGAGTGTAAATAAACACGAAAAACGTTATATTATCTACGTTCAATGAGGAAATGCCTCTACAGTTCAGTTTAGTTTCGAAATCTTTTTATACATAGGGCAGATGAGTGGTGTGTTCCATTCTTCTGGCATGGTCCCTTCTGTCCACTTTTTCTTGATGAGTCCATGGATCCTTGCCTTAAGAAGCTTTGCAAATAAGAGATCTTCACTTCGGGACTTGTGGTTGTTTATTGTTTTGATCTTCTTTCCTGGTAGACTCTGTTGGATGTCGGATGTTTTGGTTAAGCAGATAAGTAGAACGTATTATATCTATCTTACGTTTTTCCTGATTTAGATCACCTCCTCGTAGCATTTCCAGCTACAAAACTAATAGGAATGTTGAGAATAGAAATGAACATTTATGATACTGAAGTAATTATGAAAAAATCGTTAAAAATCGCCTTTTTAAATAGAGTTCGACGTGCTAAAAACAGACTTGCGTGTCTGTAAACCGTAAAAGAACCCCACGTCAATTGTAGCAGGGCTAACTTCAAGCGCGATCTTCCTACGAATATTGTTTTAGCATGTGGTTGTTTTATTGGCAAAAAAAATGAGAATGCAGACTGTGTATCCGTAGAACATAAAGTTTTTCTGTCATTGAAAGCGGTAATTATAGAACACGAAGTTTTAACTTTGTTAAAAGGCTCTAACACTTTTAACTACATAAACTTGGAGCAACTAACATCGGATATTCATGATTCATACACGTTACAATTTTAATTTAAATATTGTTATACTAACGAGCACTTTACTGTACCTTTGTTTAACGACAAACAACTTGAAACAACAATCACAAAATAACTGCATTATAAACACATGGTGAAAACCAGAGTCATGGAACGAGAAATTCTAAGGAGAAGCAGGTTATGAATCGTAAATATTTATGTGCGGTTCGAATGGCGTATTTGATATCGTTCAATCACTTCAATATTACAATCATCCGTTCGCTTTGTGTAATCTAGAATGGATCTGAACTGTTCGTTCGTGATATTTAGTTCATTATTTGATTGAGTATCTTTTTGTAAAACTGTCATAAACAATGACATTTGCGTTGTAGTGCAATAGTGCATTTAAGAAAACAAATAGTTAATATTATTTACATTATTCATTTAAACTTCATTAATTGAATTAAACAAAAGCAAATGAATGTTTTGTAGTTTGTTTTTTAATGAAACTGAAAGCCGTCAGGGTTTCCAAACTAAAACAAACACATACTGCATAATATTTATAACAATAACAATAACCTAATTGTTTAATATTTTATCCATATAAAAATTTTTATAAGTGGAAGCTGTTCAGACTAAGGAAGACAGAATGATAACGCTTTCTCTATCTTCCGAGGTTCCAGCTAGGTTCTGCGCATTATCAAGCATGCTCAGTGTAGATAAAGTGTCTCGAACGAGAAAGAAAATTAATACTATCTGTACCGTAACGTAGAGACGTTTTTTCCCATAAGAACTGTCCATATAGAAGTATTACATATATGATTTTATCAGTCTATAAATAATTTTAAAGTCATGTAGCCCCGCCGCCATTTTTTTGACCTAATTGGCATGCAGGACCAGAGAACATACCCTAAGCAAACTTAGTTGTTATTCGATGGAAACAGTATGGCGGATTTTAGATGCTAGTGCGCTCGATGACAGGTGACAGAACTAATCCTTTTAGCGGTTCATTTAAATTTACAACAAAGAATATCTAGTGTATTTTAATTTATTCATGTCCATCCAGTCCTGGTTTCACAATTTCCTGAATTCACCATAAAAAAAGACCTAAAAATTGGGATACAACAAATGCAAGTTTAGTTGTTATTCGATGGAAACAGCATGGCGGATTTTAGATGCTAGTGCCCTCGATGACAGGTGACAGAACTAATCCATTTTCGCGGTGCATTTAAATTTACAACAAAGAATATCTAGTGTATTTTAATTTATTCATGTCCATCCAGTCCTGGTTTCACAATTTCCTGAATTCACCATAAAAAAAGACCTAAAAATTGGGATACAACAAATGCAAGTTTAGTTGTTATTCGATGGAAACAGCATGGCGGATTTTAGATGCTAGTGCCCTCGATGACAGGTGACAGAACTAATCCATTTTCGCGGTTCATTTAAATTTACAACAAAGAATATCTAGTGTATTTTAATTTATTCATGTCCATCCAGTCCTGGTTTCACAATTTCCTGAATTCACCATAAAAAAAGACCTAAAAATTGGGATACAACAAATGCAAGTTTAGTTGTTATTCGATAGAAACAACATGGCGGATTTTAGATGCTAGTGCCCTCGATGACAGGTGACAGAACTAATCCATTTTCGCGGTTCATTTAAATTTACAACAAAGAATATCTAGTGTATTTTAATTTATTCATGTCCATCCAGTCCTGGTTTCACAATTTCCTGAATTCACCATAAAAAAAGACCTAAAAATTGGGATACAACAAATGCAAGTTTAGTTGTTATTCGATAGAAACAACATGGCGGATTTTAGATGCTAGTGCCCTTGATGACAGGTGACAGAACTAATCCATTTTCGCGGTTCATTTAAATTTACAACAAAGAATATCTAGTGTATTTTAATTTATTCATGTCCATCCAGTCCTGGTTTCACAATTTCCTGAATTCACCATAAAAAAAGACCTAAAAATTGGGATACAACAAATGCAAGTTTAGTTGTTATTCGATAGAAACAACATGGCGGATTTTAGATGCTAGTGTCCTCGATGACAGGTGACAGAACTAATCCTTTTTGCGGTTCATTTAAATTTACAACAAAGAATATCTAGTGTATTTTAATTTATTCATTTCCATCCAGTCCTGGTTTCACAATTGGGACACGTTTATTTGTAAAATAATTTTTACGTACATTTTCAATTAAACCAAGGAAAATTAGGAGATATGGTCAGTTTTAGAATGAAAACTGATTTTTCTAAAGAACAAATTGACAAGAGTGATGTGTAAATAAAAAATAACCAGGAATTAAACAGTAAAATGATATTATTTTGGGATTTAGTAAAAAAATATTCTATATAAAACAATTCAAAACAAGGAAATAAACAAATTACATATTATACAGCCTTTTAAACAAAATTGAAGATAAACATTTTGAAAAACAAAAATAAATATTCTCTTTGTAAACATAAACTTTTATACATAGAAAGATCAAAAGTTTTATCCTGTATAGTCGACTTTTTTTCTGTACCTTGTATATGAATATTTCTTAACTGTGAATAAATGAATTCTTTCGTAACATTAATTATTATTTCTTCTATACACTCAATTTCTTCAATATCTTTGACTACTTTTTCTTATTTTTCAAACTGTTTTTCAATTTTGACATTTTGGCAATTTTGACTATCAACTTGATGTTCTTCAACATAAAAGTAATAACTAACAGTGCGCCACTAGTTAAATTTTTCCAAAGTTTGTTTTTGTCAAAATATTACTTTATTAAGGAGAATATTGGTCACCAAATTTGAAAAAAAAATTCGAATGCGTTCTTGATTCATGACAACTTTTTTATTTAACATTTTGAACACCCTATATCTCAGCAACTAGGCTCCGTAACGGTTCGTATTTATATATCAAAATGAATCATTTATTGAGATCTCTCTGTGGCAAAACATTGTCGGTCGAATATAGAAACACCCTGTATATTTACAGCACGAATGTTCTTTGTTTACTATACAGTTTTCTTTTTTTAATTTGTAAAATCACTTTCCAGAAAATGATTTTCACATAACTGATAATTTGGTGTTGAGTATTGAATTTTACAAAATTTTCTCCATCTAGAGCAGCCATTAGAAAAGCAATTGGGAATTGGAGAAAAATGTTTATTTATCTTTTCTTCAAGTCCATCTTGAAATATTCAATGGAAAATCACAGAAAAAATACTTGGCTGTTGATTTTTCAGTTGTTTCCAATAAGATCTTCTCGGGCTATGCCCTCTACCTGGCTCTAAAATCAATTCTCATCAATAAAAAAATTACAAGCTGACTGTTCATTCAAACAAAAAATCATAATTATAAATTATGTTTCGGATAAAATCACCTACGTGTACATCAAAATCTCAAGAAAATGTGGCGGGAATTTAGAAATTGATGACAAATGACATATTGACATTGACAGTAATGACATATTTTAGATATAAGATAATCGAAGTGATTTTTTTTTGGAAAATACTTTTTTCTCGGTGTATGACAAACGAATTCAGTAGAAAAAACTTTCTCCGATCAACTTGCGTGTTGATAGCTGTCATATGTCTTGCGCACCTTTCAGAACGTGACCGACATGAAAGGAATTTAGAACATGAAAGCATTCTTTCAATTTCCTGTCTCGTTCGTTTTTCCGTTTCATTTCTACCTTTACGATCAGCAATACTTACATTTATTATGCATTATAATATAAATTAGTATATAAACTACTGAAAATTAATATATGTGTACAAAATAACGTTTATTTTCCACGATTTTCGACGAATTTTTCCATTATACCGAAGCAGTATTTGATCTTGTTTAAAAAGTCTGCTCAAAAATTAGATTTTATTCAATTCAAGGAATAAAAAACTATTTTAACTCATTTTTCAACATAATCCCCAATAAATCAACTACAAAACTTTCGCGAAATCGAATTATATCCGATTTACCCTTGTCTTCTATAACCGAAAGAAAATTTTAAAAGTTAGCAAAAAAAAGACTTTCCGATACAGTCTGTGAAGAGTTTCGTTGCGACAGGATCATCGAATTGAGTTAAATCTGATTCGATTTGAATCTGAAACGGGAGATTAATTGAATTATACTATACTACCGTGTTCTAAAAGAATTTGTTATTAATTTTTGATTCCGATGGGTTGTAGTAATTACACACTCAAATGAAAAAAAAAAACGTTTATTTGAGAGAAAAATAACATGTTGTGTACTCCATCTATTATTCTATGTATCAATACTGTTTCGAGTGTTTAATATCATGACAATGAGTCGTATGACAACACCAAATGTCAAACTTTACTTTGGCAATGTCAGATTTGACATATTCATATCAGTGTTGCCATATCTTAAAACATAAGTAGCAACTTTCGTATAGCGGTGATCTATACCAAGATTACTAGACAAACAATGGTTTGATAAACATTTTTAGACGACGCCATCTGAAAGTTATTCGTTCTGTATTTATTTACATACCGAAAGTTGCGTTTTGAGTGTTCCGTGTAGTGAAAGTGACAGTTCCGCACTGCAAAACACTTTCGGGACGTTCTGGAGTAAACAATTTTATGTGACTCCATCCACTTCAATGTTGACAGTTGACAGTTTCACTTCGATGATTTCGCATAACCTTAAATTTTTAATTTTCTGAAATTATTTGTTTTATTCGAAGTTTTGTTTAAATTAAATAAACTTTGGAAAAGAAAACACAGCAATGAAGATTTACTCGAATCCACGCCACCTGATTTCACCGAAGAAATCAATGCGGACGTTCTTAATTCGTTGCGGGATAAATCTTGTGCAAGGTACGAGCTCTTTATGAAGTGGTGTCACCAAAAAAAGGGAAAAACCCAACGGAAAACGTAGTGCTCGTTTATTTTTCAAAAAAATCCAAAATCTGGAAAAGTTCTACTGTATGGTCTACATTCTCGATGATTAAAAGTACTCTCGCAATAAAACAAGATGTTTGCATCAACAAATATCCAAAACTCATCAATTTCCTGACACAAAACAAAGGGTACACTGCAAAAAAATCAAAAACTCTAACCAGAGAAAATATAATAGAATTTTTGGTACATTCTTATGCGTCGTTTAAAAAATATTGTGTACGCCTCGCTTTCTCGTCTCGCAATTTTCAGTCTCGTCCAACAAAGTAGCATTTTCAGTCCATGCATACAAATAACTATTATTCTGAAATTAAATTGGACCAATAGTGAACAGAGGAAAACCCATGGGTTACGTTAAACTCTTTAGGTTTTTGGTTATTGTATCAAAAATCAAAATCATTATTCAAGTTATTTTGAAAGCAGGATTTTTCTACACTCTACACCTAATCAAGGCAACCTGTTGTTTAAGCAAAGACAAATATTCTAACAAACGATTTACTGATATCGGTATCGATTTTTTGCGATAGATTCTCGAGAATATCGAGAATCGATACCGATACGAATGTCCAAGAATCGATCGTATTGAGAATCGATACATCCCTACTTTTTTCTATTAATAATTGTCTCGGATTGTTTCGGAAGGCTGATTAGTCTATTTTTTAAGTAAAAAGCACACTCGAGTAGTTTGAGTTTTCCCTTCTGTTTGGATATGCCTGTGGGTATAGATCTTGAGTTTCTGTAGGTCTAGATCGCCTCTAAGTCAAATTGTTCTCTTTTGTATTGAGCGAGCATCATTAGGGTAGGCCGAGCTCCAATTTTGCGAGCTAAAAATGGACGAATCTTGTTGAGAATTACAAGATGTGTATAGCTCTTTGGTCTTGAAGAGGACTCCAAGTTTTTCTAAACCTTCCTCACCTAATTGGGCCGGACAGGATGAAATCCTGAGCAGAAGTATCCGATTTTTTGGTAAAAACAGCTGCCTGGGCTTTTGTTACTGCTTGGAGGAGCTCAATTCCTCCAATTTACTCATTTAGGTCTAAAGAATCTTTACCAGCAACAATTAAAAATAGAGATTATGAGTTTTCAGAACTTGAAACTTCCTCAAAGAAAAAAGTTATTAGAGTAGTTTGAGTTCGACTTTAGTACTTTTTAATAAGAATTTATCAATAAGAACAATTCCAAGTTTATTACAAAATGGATATTTCCTGTATATCGAGGCGAGTCATAAAATAGCACTAAGGCCTTAATAACACGAAGCAGTAACCAGTTTGATGGATATATATGCTGAAACCTTGTTGGAATCAAAGTTTCTAAGTCTGTTATCAAAGTTCGTACCTGATAATTCGCCAAACTTTACTTTTACATCACTTCATTTTACATTATTTCTGATGTATGTTCATTATCGTATCCGCTTGAAATTAATTCCGTTATTCGGACTCGAATAAAAATTATTTTATAGTGAGATTCCATCACTAAAAGGTAAAATGTGCTACTCGAAATATACAATGCAACTACAAGTTTCCCTTGGAAATTAATCATTCATTTCTTGAATGAATAAGTAATTTTTATTTTCCACAGTTTCAAAATAGCTCTCTCCAGTTCGGTATTTAATAATTCAAAAAGGGCATTCAACTACAATAATTATTTTCGCTAAGCTTCAAGTCGAATCTAGGATTTGAAACGGTTATTCAGAATTTTACCTCGGCAACTTTTATTTTGCGTTTGTCACTTGGAGGAATTGAAATGCACCGACGAGACGACGAAGTGTAGAAAGTTTTTTTTAAAACTTAAGAACATTCATAAAATATTGGATGTAAAAGAGAGAAGAAGAATTTGCAAAACCTGTGGGCTGTTACTTACAAAGACTGTTACAAAGACTGTACAAAGACTGTACAAAGACCGTACAAAGACTGAACAAAGACCGTACAAAGACTGTACAAAGACTGTACAAAGACTGTTACAAAGACTGTACAAAGACTGTACAAAGACTGTACAAAGACTGTACAAAGACTGTTACAAAGACTGAACAATGTTTAGACTGTTCAAAAACGTTTGCGTTTGGTTTCACTGATTTTTTCTGGCAAACAAATGCTGATGTACCATTCAGAATAGACCGTTCTAAGTTGTTGTGATAAAATTGGGACGACATGTTCAGTTATTCTGAAGCAACAGCTTCGAAATGCTTCGTGCGCGATTTTATTGGTTTTGGTTCTTTTTCAAAGGACTTACACAGTCGATTGTTGTTTAGTTTCTAATTCTCATGCGAATATCCACGATTCTTCACCTGTTACGATCTTATACACGTCTTTTGAAGCACCGCACCAATCGCTTTTTTTGAGCGATAGTCAAATTATGCAATATTCAACATGAACAGCCAAAAGTTCATGCAACATCCAATGTATTTATCGATATTTTCTGGTACAAATTTCGATTTTGGATGATCCTGTAGTGAAATGCGACCATGATTAACCCTTTTGTCGATATTAACATCCCCATTGGCTCGCAATTGCAAGGAGAGGGTGTAACTACTGACCAGTTTTAACGTTATTACGTCTCATCAGAGCAGTTTACTTAACGAAGGTGTTTGGCGATGCTATCGTGCAGGGTTTTAGGCACGACGCGAGTTGCTGTCCTGGTGGGAGTACTGAATTGACTCTTCTTTCAACCACCACGATGTCAGGTCAGTCTTCTAAAATGTCATTTGTTGTTATTGTATTAGGTAACACACTACAAGCAGATGTTATATGCTGAATGGTCTCTGATGTTTGTTGGCGCTTTCTGCATTTGTCAGATTGAGTGTTCGGATCCTTAATAATATTTTTCTTGTAGTTATTCGTGTTAATAACTTGATCTTCGATAGTCATAACGAAGCCTTCGGTCTCTGGAAAGAGATTGCCGCTGGTAAGCCATCTGTTTGAAGCTTCCTTGTCCACATGTCGTTGGTTGAGATCATGATGATGTCTACAGTGTAGTGCCTTTCGTAACCACGAGGTTGAGAGGTGGATAATCCTTATCTGCTTTGGATATATTCCGGTGTAGAGTTGAGAGCTCCGATTTAGTATGAAAGAATTCACGTAGTTTTATTACCTGGTGCAGGTTAAAAAGGTCAATCAAGCCACTTCCACCCTCTTTTCGGGGTAATGTTGTTCTAATAGTGGATGACCTCGAGTGGTAGTTGCTCTGAATACCCGCTAGGTCTGTTTTCGTCCACTTTATGATTCCAAAAGAGTACGTTAAAACAGGTGTGTTGTTGTTGCCTGCATTTAATTCTGATTCCATGAGTGAATTCATTCTTTTGGTGTATTGATCCTGGATTCTAGCTTTTGCCTGCTTGTGGTCCAGCAACTTAGTCTGCTGAAATCCTACGTATTTGTAGGTTTCTACGTTTTCAATCGCCTGTACGATATCCTTGTTGGGAAGCTGGAAATTTGCGTTCATGACAACGCCTTTCTCGATATGTAGAGTCTTGTACTTGGACAGTTCAAACACCATGTGAAGGTGAAGGTGATTGATGTGACGCTTATTTGCTGCGTATAGTTTGATATCGTCCATATAAAAAAGATGAGGGATAGTACAGTTGGTTAGATTTAATGTTGAATCGGTATTTTGTATCATTGAGCATGATAGATAGAGGATTCATTGCAAGGCGGTACCGAAAGAGTTTGGACCGATTTGAGGATGAAGGTTCATCCGTCATCTCTTCATCGTTGTTGAAAGGAAGCTTACAATAGTTGGGTGAACTTTGTAAATCTGCAAGACCTCCACAAGCCAGGAATGAGGTACACTATCCACGAAAGCAGTTTGTATATAATATAAGTTGTTGTTTGCATCCATGGTGGTCTCTTCTACAACCTTTCTGTTCATCTGCTAAGATGTTATTTTCTTCGACGTGCCTATAAATTCTGTTAGTGATACAAGCTGTAAGTATCTTATATAAAGTGGGTAGGCACGTGCTGTATGGGGTCATCCGTCTGGGAGCTCTTTGGAAGTAAATGAGTGGAACCCAGTGCTGAAAACGTTGGAATATCTTCCGGATTCTGTAGGAGATGAGAAAATTGCTTTACAAATTCCCCTAATTTGTTATACCAGAAGTTTTAGGTATTATCAACGCTTGGTGCTTTCTAGTTGTTGGTATTTTGGATTACGTCAGTGATTTCTTTCAGTGTGCAATCATCAAACTGCATCGGAATAATATTTAATCGCATTTATTATTATTATCATTTATATTAGACCGTTAAATAAATTTCTGCGAAGTTTTCTTTGCTGTATCGGCTACTGTCAATTTCTTTATCATTTTTTCCTACTTCTGTTGCTTATAACTCGACAAATCCTTGTTGTTTTGAAGAAATATTCCGGGTTTTCTCCCTCAATTCCGTTCTATGATTTCTGAGATTGAATCCTCAGTTGTAATAAAGCTTCTAATTTTGTCTGTTTATCTTGTTTTTTATGAAAAGTACAGCTTTACCTGTTGAACTTAATTGTGAGAACTTTAGTTGCATCCTGAAAGGATTAAAGTTTACTTTCATCACTATTAAATTCATTCAATTTGCTAGTAGAGTTAAGAAATTTGTTCATTCGTTATCCAGATTAGGTTACACCCCTCCGATTTCGTTAAAATTTTAGTATGTCGTAAAGAAAATTACGATGAACAAGAATATTTATAAATATAGGGCGCGGAAATCATCCCTTAAGGTACTTTTTTGCGTTTAAACAATCAAATAATGATTTTTCAGTGATTGTAATATTTAAATTAATCGTTGAAACCTAACCTAATCTAATCTAACCTAACCTAACCTACATACTTCTCTACAAAATTAAATCCAATCACAAGCTGTTATCGAAAACTCTTCCATGATTTTTTCTAGATGAGGTGGTCGACAATGAATAAAATAAGCGATAACAGCAACCCCTGCTTGTGATTGAATTTCATTTTGTAGAGAAGTATGTAGGTTAGGTTAAGTTAGGTTAGGTTTATTGCATCACGTGGAGGCTTGGTTAGGTCAGGTTAGGTTAGTTTAGGTTTATTGCATCACGTGGAGGCTTGGTTAGGTCAGGTTAGGTTAGTTTGGGTTTAATGCAACACGTGGAGGCTTGGTTAGGTCAGGTTAGGTTAGTTTAGGTTTATTGCATCACGTGGAGGCTTGGTTAGGTCAGGTTAGGTTAGTTTAGGTTTATTGCATCACGTGGAGGCTTGGTTAGGTCAGGTTAGGTTAGTTTGGGTTTAATGCATCACGTGGAGGCTTGGTTAGGTCAGGTTAGGTTAGTTTGGGTTTAATGCAACACGTAGAGGCTTGGTTAGGTCAGGTTAGGTTAGTTTAGGTTTAATGCATCACGTGGAGGCTTGGTTAGGTCAGGTTAGGTTAGTTTAGGTTTATTGCATCACGTGGAGGCTTGGTTAGGTCAGGTTAGGTTAGTTTGGGTTTAATGCATCACGTGGAGGCTTGGTTAGGTCAGGTTAGGTTAGTTTGGGTTTAATGCAACACGTGGAGGCTTGGTTAGGTCAGGTTAGGTTAGTTTAGGTTTATTGCATCACGTGGAGGCTTGGTTAGGTCAGGTTAGGTTAGTTTAGGTTTATTGCATCACGTGGAGGCTTGGTTAGGTCAGGTTAGGTTAGTTTAGGTTTATTGCATCACGTGGAGGCTTGGTTAGGTCAGGTTAGGTTAGTTTAGGTTTATTGCATCACGTGGAGGCTTGGTGACATTGTGATTTACATTTTATTTTTAAAACAAGAACACCGGTTTGTTATAGATTGATTATTTGCGAGACTGACTGCATAGAAGATGTTTTTCGTAATGATATTAATTTTTCTTTATCGACATCCGAATCTTAGCTAATCTATTGTCCGACATTTAGCTAATACTCCAGGAGAATAGGCATGCGTAGCCGACTATTATCCTGGGATATTAGCTAAAATCCCAACTTGTCTATCGATCTACGACATATACATTTGAAACGAATTAAATTAAATATTTTTTTGTTTTTTTTTGATATTATTATTATGTACAGTAACTTTCTTTGGTTATACACCGAAATCTAGACCATATTGAGCTCTTGAACATAATATCTTGTAACATGAACATTACCATGATTCCGTTTTTTAAAAATTCTTCTTTCAATTGCACACATTAAAAAAAATATTAGCAGTGGAAATGCACGTAGTCGTTCAGTACGTAATTAGCTCATCCTACGATTCATATATTCCCACACAAATATACCGACGTTATTTTTAGGTTAAATGCATAATTCGCAATTATATTCAAAGTAGAGACTAAATTTGAATCTACTGGACCTTGAGATTAAATGTTTATGTGTCGGGTCAGGTCAGGCGCGTCCCCTCATACTTTCTAGTCGTTTGCAAAAAATATTTTGATATCGAAAAACTGTAACAACATATTTTCGAAAGTCAATCGTATCTGTCATAAGTGATTTAATCAAAATGGTTGAAATTTTATGGTAGATTCACCACAAATCTAGCAAAACGTGTCAGGAGGATCAAAACATATCTTTGGCAGATATTTGAAGTGAAAATAATTCTGTTCGTAAGCTTATATTCTTCTATATATTCTGATTAAATACGATCGTTTTTCCGGACAAATTTCCAGTGCAAATTTCCGCATCACTTTCTACTTCTAATTCGTTTTTTCCTTCAGGAGGTACATAATAATGATCTGGAACTTTTTTTTCCAACGTAGTGAAAATGCTTTTATGACGGTCCTTTTTATAGGACGACCGACATATAAAAAAAAACGGAGTTTCATGTCGATTCCATTGATATAGTCGAAATAGAATCCTACCTAACTGTGAACGTCATGGTTTTGCACGAAATACACTGAGAAAACATTTTCTCGAGTATTTATCTTATACACCACCGAGTTCAATAAAAATTGGCATCTATGCCCTCTATGTTAAAATCCACCCTGTACCCACTGGCGGCGGATGCCACTTCTTCTAGAGGGTGAAAAGTTTTTCATTGCTTATTGAGTCGCCTTTACTTTCTGGGGTACGTGTGGTACGACTCATATTGAGCCAATATTCAAATTCGTTTGCCTAATTCGTAAGAATGAATTTCAGAAAGATCGTTGCAAGGCTTAGGAACTCCACGTTCAGAATTAGTTAAGGGCTCAATACTTTACAATGTAAAAAAATGCACAATCACTTGCAAATTATATTCTAATAATTGATTATTTCCGTATATGCCGCATACTGGTTTAGTTTTTGCTATGGACTTATATACTAATTATTAACTATTACTAGTGACTATAATTTTGTTACTAATTGCTGTTTTCTTCTGTTTATTGAAATTTTATTTTATTTGTATCTTTATTTAGTTTATTCTTATATTTGTTTTCCCTCTCTGTTCCTCCCAATTTTCAGGCAAACAAACTTGTTTTCGGATGGTTTTTCGCGAATAACTGGAGAAGCACGCGTTTAATCGGAAAATATATGGGGGGCAAGATTAAAGCTTATGAAAAAACAAAAAAAATTAGAATTTATGATATCCGCAGATCCAATACAAACGGAATTATTGCGTGTTGAAAGTGTATTGGTACCGCCAAAACGGAAAGATTCTACGTACATTAACCAATAATCAACGAATTTTTCGGGAAAAACACATGAAACCTTTTTTAAAACACTTTAAAATACCTTTTTTTTCATATTTTACAAAAGTTCCCAACATCAAAATTAAGCGAGCTTTGAAGAGAGTCGATTTCTAGTTTTCGGTGGAAAACATTTTAAAAAATTTCACAAATTGACTGAATTAAAATATTTATATAATATAAATTCCGTAATTTATCAAAAAATCGCTTTTCCTTCAAAATAACTCAAAAACTATTAATGATACGTAAAATTTTGTGGAGTACAAAATTGTATGTTTTTCTTTTCGAAAGATTTTAGTTTAAAGTGCGTTTGTAAAATTTCACAATTTGACTGAATTAAAATATTTATATAATATAAATTCCGTAATTTATCAAAAAATCGCTTTTCCTTCAAAATAACTCAAAAACTATTAATGATACGTAAAATTTTGTGGAGTAAAAAATTGTAGGTTTTTCTTTTCGAAAGATTTTAGTTTAAAGTGCGTTTGAAAAATTTCACAATTTGACTGAATTAAAATATTTATATAATATAAATTCCGTAATTTATCAAAAAATCGCTTTTCCTTCAAAATAACTCAAAAACTATTAATGATACGTAAAATATTGTGGAGTACAAAATTGTAGGTTTTTGTTTTCGAAAGATTTTAGTTTAAAGTGCGTTTGAAAAATTTCACAATTTGACTGAATTAAAATATTTATATAATATAAATTCCGTAATTTATCAAAAAATCGCTTTTCCTTCAAAATAACTCAAAAACTATTAATGATACGTAAAATATTGTGGAGTACAAAATTGTAGGTTTTTCTTTTCGAAAGATTTTAGTTTAAAGTGCGTTTGTAAAATTTCACAATTTGACTGAATTAAAATATTTATATAATATAAATTCCGTAATTTATCAAAAAATCGCTTTTTCTTCAAAATAACTCAAAAACTATTAATGATACGTAAAATTTTGTGGAGTACAAAATTGTAGGTTTTTCTTTTCGAAAGATTTTAGTTTAAAGTGCGTTTGTAAAATTTCATAATTTGACTGAATTAAAATATTTATATAATATAAATTCCGTAATTTATCAAAAAATCGCTTTTTCTTCAAAATAACTCAAAAACTATTAATGATACGTAAAATATTGTGGAGTACAAAATTGTAGGTTTTTCTTTTCGAAAGATTTTAGTTTAAAGTGCGTTTGTAAAATTTCACAATTTGACTGAATTAAAATATTTATATAATATAAATTCCGTAATTTATCAAAAAATCGCTTTTCCTTCAAAATAACTCAAAAACTATTAATGATACGTAAAATATTGTGGAGTACAAAATTGTAGGTTTTTCTTTTCGAAAGATTTTAGTTTAAAGTGCGTTTGAAAAATTTCACAATTTGACTGAATTAAAATATTTATATAATATAAATTCCGTAATTTATCAAAAAATCGCTTTTCCTTCAAAATAACTCAAAAACTATTAATGATACGTAAAATTTTGTGGAGTACAAAATTGTAGGTTTTTCTTTTCGAAAGATTTTAGTTTAAAGTGCGTTTGTAAAATTTCACAATTTGACTGAATTAAAATATTTATATAATATAAATTCCGTAATTTATCAAAAAATCGCTTTTTCTTCAAAATAACTCAAAAACTATTAATGATACGTAAAATTTTGTGGAGTACAAAATTGTAGGTTTTTCTTTTCGAAAGATTTTAGTTTAAAGTGCGTTTGTAAAATTTCATAATTTGACTGAATTAAAATATTTATATAATATAAATTCCGTAATTTATCAAAAAATCGCTTTTTCTTCAAAATAACTCAAAAACTATTAATGATACGTAAAATATTGTGGAGTACAAAATTGTAGGTTTTTCTTTTCGAAAGATTTTAGTTTAAAGTGCGTTTGAAAAATTTCACAATTTGACTGAATTAAAATATTTATATAATATAAATTCCGTAATTTATCAAAAAATCGCTTTTTCTTCAAAATAACTCAAAAACTATTAATGATACGTAAAATATTGTGGAGTACAAAATTGTAGGTTTTTGTTTTCGAAAGATTTTAGTTTAAAGTGCGTTTGAAAAATTTCACAATTTGACTGAATTAAAATATTTATATAATATAAATTCCGTAATTTATCAAAAAATCGCTTTTCCTTCAAAATAACTCAAAAACTATTAATGATACGTAAAATATTGTGGAGTACAAAATTGTAGGTTTTTCTTTTCGAAAGATTTTAGTTTAAAGTGCGTTTGTAAAATTTCACAATTTGACTGAATTAAAATATTTATATAATATAAATTCCGTAATTTATCAAAAAATCGCTTTTTCTTCAAAATAACTCAAAAACTATTAATGATACGTAAAATTTTGTGGAGTACAAAATTGTAGGTTTTTCTTTTCGAAAGATTTTAGTTTAAAGTGCGTTTGTAAAATTTCATAATTTGACTGAATTAAAATATTTATATAATATAAATTCCGTAATTTATCAAAAAATCGCTTTTTCTTCAAAATAACTCAAAAACTATTAATGATACGTAAAATATTGTGGAGTACAAAATTGTAGGTTTTTCTTTTCGAAAGATTTTAGTTTAAAGTGCGTTTGTAAAATTTCACAATTTGACTGAATTAAAATATTTATATAATATAAATTCCGTAATTTATCAAAAAATCGCTTTTCCTTCAAAATAACTCAAAAACTATTAATGATACGTAAAATATTGTGGAGTACAAAATTGTAGGTTTTTCTTTTCGAAAGATTTTAGTTTAAAGTGCGTTTGAAAAATTTCACAATTTGACTGAATTAAAATATTTATATAATATAAATTCCGTAATTTATCAAAAAATCGCTTTTCCTTCAAAATAACTCAAAAACTATTAATGATACGTAAAATTTTGTGGAGTACAAAATTGTAGGTTTTTCTTTTCGAAAGATTTTAGTTTAAAGTGCGTTTGTAAAATTTCACAATTTGACTGAATTAAAATATTTATATAATATAAATTCCGTAATTTATCAAAAAATCGCTTTTTCTTCAAAATAACTCAAAAACTATTAATGATACGTAAAATTTTGTGGAGTACGAAATTGTAGGTTTTTCTTTTCGAAAGATTTTAGTTTAAAGTGCGTTTGTAAAATTTCACAATTTGACTGAATTAAAATATTTATATAATATAAATTCCGTAATTTATCAAAAAATCGCTTTTTCTTCAAAATAACTCAAAAACTATTAATGATACGTAAAATTTTGTGGAGTACAAAATTGTAGGTTTTTCTTTTCGAAAGATTTTAGTTTAAAGTGCGTTTGTAAAATTTCATAATTTGACTGAATTAAAATATTTATATAATATAAATTCCGTAATTTATCAAAAAATCGCTTTTTCTTCAAAATAACTCAAAAACTATTAATGATACGTAAAATATTGTGGAGTACAAAATTGTAGGTTTTTCTTTTCGAAAGATTTTAGTTTAAAGTGCGTTTGTAAAATTTCACAATTTGACTGAATTAAAATATTTATATAATATAAATTCCGTAATTTATCAAAAAATCGCTTTTCCTTCAAAATAACTCAAAAACTATTAATGATACGTAAAATATTGTGGAGTACAAAATTGTAGGTTTTTGTTTTCGAAAGATTTTAGTTTAAAGTGCGTTTGAAAAATTTCACAATTTGACTGAATTAAAATATTTATATAATATAAATTCCGTAATTTATCAAAAAATCGCTTTTCCTTCAAAATAACTCAAAAACTATTAATGATACGTAAAATATTGTGGAGTACAAAATTGTAGGTTTTTCTTTTCGAAAGATTTTAGTTTAAAGTGCGTTTGTAAAATTTCACAATTTGACTGAATTAAAATATTTATATAATATAAATTCCGTAATTTATCAAAAAATCGCTTTTTCTTCAAAATAACTCAAAAACTATTAATGATACGTAAAATTTTGTGGAGTACAAAATTGTAGGTTTTTCTTTTCGAAAGATTTTAGTTTAAAGTGCGTTTGTAAAATTTCATAATTTGACTGAATTAAAATATTTATATAATATAAATTCCGTAATTTATCAAAAAATCGCTTTTTCTTCAAAATAACTCAAAAACTATTAATGATACGTAAAATATTGTGGAGTACAAAATTGTAGGTTTTTCTTTTCGAAAGATTTTAGTTTAAAGTGCGTTTGTAAAATTTCACAATTTGACTGAATTAAAATATTTATATAATATAAATTCCGTAATTTATCAAAAAATCGCTTTTCCTTCAAAATAACTCAAAAACTATTAATGATACGTAAAATATTGTGGAGTACAAAATTGTAGGTTTTTCTTTTCGAAAGATTTTAGTTTAAAGTGCGTTTGAAAAATTTCACAATTTGACTGAATTAAAATATTTATATAATATAAATTCCGTAATTTATCAAAAAATCGCTTTTCCTTCAAAATAACTCAAAAACTATTAATGATACGTAAAATTTTGTGGAGTACAAAATTGTAGGTTTTTCTTTTCGAAAGATTTTAGTTTAAAGTGCGTTTGTAAAATTTCACAATTTGACTGAATTAAAATATTTATATAATATAAATTCCGTAATTTATCAAAAAATCGCTTTTTCTTCAAAATAACTCAAAAACTATTAATGATACGTAAAATTTTGTGGAGTACGAAATTGTAGGTTTTTCTTTTCGAAAGATTTTAGTTTAAAGTGCGTTTGTAAAATTTCACAATTTGACTGAATTAAAATATTTATATAATATAAATTCCGTAATTTATCAAAAAATCGCTTTTCCTTCAAAATAACTCAAAAACTATTAATGATACGTAAAATTTTGTGGAGTACAAAATTGTAGGTTTTTCTTTTCGAAAGATTTTAGTTTAAAGTGCGTTTGTAAAATTTCACAATTTGACTGAATTAAAATATTTATATAATATAAATTCCGTAATTTATCAAAAAATCGCTTTTCCTTCAAAATAACTCAAAAACTATTAATGATACGTAAAATTTTGTGGAGTACAAAATTGTAGGTTTTTCTTTTCGAAAGATTTTAGTTTAAAGTGCGTTTGAAAAATTTCACAATTTGACTGAATTAAAATATTTATATAATATAAATTCCGTAATTTATCAAAAAATCGCTTTTCCTTCAAAATAACTCAAAAACTATTAATGATACGTAAAATATTGTGGAGTACAAAATTGTAGGTTTTTGTTTTCGAAAGATTTTAGTTTAAAGTGCGTTTGAAAAATTTCACAATTTGACTGAATTAAAATATTTATATAATATAAATTCCGTAATTTATCAAAAAATCGCTTTTCCTTCAAAATAACTCAAAAACTATTAATGATACGTAAAATATTGTGGAGTACAAAATTGTAGGTTTTTCTTTTCGAAAGATTTTAGTTTAAAGTGCGTTTGTAAAATTTCACAATTTGACTGAATTAAAATATTTATATAATATAAATTCCGTAATTTATCAAAAAATCGCTTTTTCTTCAAAATAACTCAAAAACTATTAATGATACGTAAAATTTTGTGGAGTACAAAATTGTAGGTTTTTCTTTTCGAAAGATTTTAGTTTAAAGTGCGTTTGTAAAATTTCATAATTTGACTGAATTAAAATATTTATATAATATAAATTCCGTAATTTATCAAAAAATCGCTTTTTCTTCAAAATAACTCAAAAACTATTAATGATACGTAAAATATTGTGGAGTACAAAATTGTAGGTTTTTCTTTTCGAAAGATTTTAGTTTAAAGTGCGTTTGTAAAATTTCACAATTTGACTGAATTAAAATATTTATATAATATAAATTCCGTAATTTATCAAAAAATCGCTTTTCCTTCAAAATAACTCAAAAACTATTAATGATACGTAAAATATTGTGGAGTACAAAATTGTAGGTTTTTCTTTTCGAAAGATTTTAGTTTAAAGTGCGTTTGAAAAATTTCACAATTTGACTGAATTAAAATATTTATATAATATAAATTCCGTAATTTATCAAAAAATCGCTTTTCCTTCAAAATAACTCAAAAACTATTAATGATACGTAAAATTTTGTGGAGTACAAAATTGTAGGTTTTTCTTTTCGAAAGATTTTAGTTTAAAGTGCGTTTGTAAAATTTCACAATTTGACTGAATTAAAATATTTATATAATATAAATTCCGTAATTTATCAAAAAATCGCTTTTTCTTCAAAATAACTCAAAAACTATTAATGATACGTAAAATTTTGTGGAGTACGAAATTGTAGGTTTTTCTTTTCGAAAGATTTTAGTTTAAAGTGCGTTTGTAAAATTTCACAATTTGACTGAATTAAAATATTTATATAATATAAATTCCGTAATTTATCAAAAAATCGCTTTTTCTTCAAAATAACTCAAAAACTATTAATGATACGTAAAATTTTGTGGAGTACAAAATTGTAGGTTTTTCTTTTCGAAAGATTTTAGTTTAAAGTGCGTTTGTAAAATTTCATAATTTGACTGAATTAAAATATTTATATAATATAAATTCCGTAATTTATCAAAAAATCGCTTTTTCTTCAAAATAACTCAAAAACTATTAATGATACGTAAAATATTGTGGAGTACAAAATTGTAGGTTTTTCTTTTCGAAAGATTTTAGTTTAAAGTGCGTTTGTAAAATTTCACAATTTGACTGAATGAAAATATTTATATAATATAAATTCCGTAATTTATCAAAAAATCGCTTTTCCTTCAAAATAACTCAAAAACTATTAATGATACGTAAAATATTGTGGAGTACAAAATTGTAGGTTTTTGTTTTCGAAAGATTTTAGTTTAAAGTGCGTTTGAAAAATTTCACAATTTGACTGAATTAAAATATTTATATAATATAAATTCCGTAATTTATCAAAAAATCGCTTTTCCTTCAAAATAACTCAAAAACTATTAATGATACGTAAAATATTGTGGAGTACAAAATTGTAGGTTTTTCTTTTCGAAAGATTTTAGTTTAAAGTGCGTTTGTAAAATTTCACAATTTGACTGAATTAAAATATTTATATAATATAAATTCCGTAATTTATCAAAAAATCGCTTTTTCTTCAAAATAACTCAAAAACTATTAATGATACGTAAAATTTTGTGGAGTACAAAATTGTAGGTTTTTCTTTTCGAAAGATTTTAGTTTAAAGTGCGTTTGTAAAATTTCATAATTTGACTGAATTAAAATATTTATATAATATAAATTCCGTAATTTATCAAAAAATCGCTTTTTCTTCAAAATAACTCAAAAACTATTAATGATACGTAAAATATTGTGGAGTACAAAATTGTAGGTTTTTCTTTTCGAAAGATTTTAGTTTAAAGTGCGTTTGTAAAATTTCACAATTTGACTGAATTAAAATATTTATATAATATAAATTCCGTAATTTATCAAAAAATCGCTTTTCCTTCAAAATAACTCAAAAACTATTAATGATACGTAAAATATTGTGGAGTACAAAATTGTAGGTTTTTCTTTTCGAAAGATTTTAGTTTAAAGTGCGTTTGAAAAATTTCACAATTTGACTGAATTAAAATATTTATATAATATAAATTCCGTAATTTATCAAAAAATCGCTTTTCCTTCAAAATAACTCAAAAACTATTAATGATACGTAAAATTTTGTGGAGTACAAAATTGTAGGTTTTTCTTTTCGAAAGATTTTAGTTTAAAGTGCGTTTGTAAAATTTCACAATTTGACTGAATTAAAATATTTATATAATATAAATTCCGTAATTTATCAAAAAATCGCTTTTTCTTCAAAATAACTCAAAAACTATTAATGATACGTAAAATTTTGTGGAGTACGAAATTGTAGGTTTTTCTTTTCGAAAGATTTTAGTTTAAAGTGCGTTTGTAAAATTTCACAATTTGACTGAATTAAAATATTTATATAATATAAATTCCGTAATTTATCAAAAAATCGCTTTTCCTTCAAAATAACTCAAAAACTATTAATGATACGTAAAATTTTGTGGAGTACAAAATTGTAGGTTTTTCTTTTCGAAAGATTTTAGTTTAAAGTGCGTTTGTAAAATTTCACAATTTGACTGAATTAAAATATTTATATAATATAAATTCCGTAATTTATCAAAAAATCGCTTTTCCTTCAAAATAACTCAAAAACTATTAATGATACGTAAAATTTTGTGGAGTACAAAATTGTAGGTTTTTCTTTTCGAAAGATTTTAGTTTAAAGTGCGTTTGAAAAATTTCACAATTTGACTGAATTAAAATATTTATATAATATAAATTCCGTAATTTATCAAAAAATCGCTTTTCCTTCAAAATAACTCAAAAACTATTAATGATACGTAAAATATTGTGGAGTACAAAATTGTAGGTTTTTGTTTTCGAAAGATTTTAGTTTAAAGTGCGTTTGTAAAATTTCACAATTTGACTGAATTAAAATATTTATATAATATAAATTCCGTAATTTATCAAAAAATCGCTTTTTCTTCAAAATAACTCAAAAACTATTAATGATACGTAAAATTTTGTGGAGTACAAAATTGTAGGTTTTTCTTTTCGAAAGATTTTAGTTTAAAGTGCGTTTGTAAAATTTCATAATTTGACTGAATTAAATTATTTATATAATATAAATTCCGTAATTTATCAAAAAATCGCTTTTTCTTCAAAATAACTCAAAAACTATTAATGATACGTAAAATATTGTGGAGTACAAAATTGTAGGTTTTTCTTTTCGAAAGATTTTAGTTTAAAGTGCGTTTGTAAAATTTCACAATTTGACTGAATTAAAATATTTATATAATATAAATTCCGTAATTTATCAAAAAATCGCTTTTCCTTCAAAATAACTCAAAAACTATTAATGATACGTAAAATTTTGTGGAGTACAAAATTGTAGGTTTTTCTTTTCGAAAGATTTTAGTTTAAAGTGCGTTTGTAAAATTTCACAATTTGACTGAATTAAAATATTTATATAATATAAATTCCGTAATTTATCAAAAAATCGCTTTTCCTTCAAAATAACTCAAAAACTATTAATGATACGTAAAATTTTGTGGAGTACAAAATTGTAGGTTTTTGTTTTCGAAAGATTTTAGTTTAAAGTGCGTTTGAAAAATTTCACAATTTGACTGAATTAAAATATTTATATAATATAAATTCCGTAATTTATCAAAAAATCGCTTTTTCTTCAAAATAACTCAAAAACTATTAATGATACGTAAAATTTTGTGGAGTACAAAATTGTAGGTTTTTCTTTTCGAAAGATTTTAGTTTAAAGTGCGTTTGTAAAATTTCATAATTTGACTGAATTAAAATATTTATATAATATAAATTCCGTAATTTATCAAAAAATCGCTTTTCCTTCAAAATAACTCAAAAACTATTAATGATACGTAAAATATTGTGGAGTACAAAATTGTAGGTTTTTCTTTTCGAAAGATTTTAGTTTAAAGTGCGTTTGTAAAATTTCATAATTTGACTGAATTAAAATATTTATATAATATAAATTCCGTAATTTATCAAAAAATCGCTTTTCCTTCAAAATAACTCAAAAACTATTAATGATACGTAAAATTTTGTGGAGTACAAAATTGTAGGTTTTTCTTTTCGAAAGATTTTAGTTTAAAGTGCGTTTGTAAAATTTCATAATTTGACTGAATTAAAATATTTATATAATATAAATTCCGTAATTTATCAAAAAATCGCTTTTTCTTCAAAATAACTCAAAAACTATTAATGATACGTAAAATATTGTGGAGTACAAAATTGTAGGTTTTTCTTTTCGAAAGATTTTAGTTTAAAGTGCGTTTGTAAAATTTCACAATTTGACTGAATTAAAATATTTATATAATATAAATTCCGTAATTTATCAAAAAATCGCTTTTCCTTCAAAATAACTCAAAAACTATTAATGATACGTAAAATTTTGTGGAGTACAAAATTGTAGGTTTTTCTTTTCGAAAGATTTTAGTTTAAAGTGCGTTTGTAAAATTTCACAATTTGACTGAATTAAAATATTTATATAATATAAATTCCGTAATTTATCAAAAAATCGCTTTTCCTTCAAAATAACTCAAAAACTATTAATGATACGTAAAATTTTGTGGAGTACAAAATTGTAGGTTTTTCTTTTCGAAAGATTTTAGTTTAAAGTGCGTTTGAAAAATTTCACAATTTGACTGAATTAAAATATTTATATAATATAAATTCCGTAATTTATCAAAAAATCGCTTTTCCTTCAAAATAACTCAAAAACTATTAATGATACGTAAAATTTTGTGGAGTACAAAATTGTAGGTTTTTCTTTTCGAAAGATTTTAGTTTAAAGTGCGTTTGTAAAATTTCACAATTTGACTGAATTAAAATATTTATATAATATAAATTCCGTAATTTATCAAAAAATCGCTTTTCCTTCAAAATAACTCAAAAACTATTAATGATACGTAAAATTTTGTGGAGTACAAAATTGTAGGTTTTTCTTTTCGAAAGATTTTAGTTTAAAGTGCGTTTGAAAAATTTCACAATTTGACTGAATTAAAATATTTATATAATATAAATTCCGTAATTTATCAAAAAATCGCTTTTCCTTCAAAATAACTCAAAAACTATTAATGATACGTAAAATTTTGTGGAGTACAAAATTGTAGGTTTTTCTTTTCGAAAGATTTTAGTTTAAAGTGCGTTTGTAAAATTTCACAATTTGACTGAATTAAAATATTTATATAATATAAATTCCGTAATTTATCAAAAAATCGCTTTTCCTTCAAAATAACTCAAAAACTATTAATGATACGTAAAATTTTGTGGAGTACAAAATTGTAGGTTTTTCTTTTCGAAAGATTTTTGCGTTTTATTAGTTTTCGTATATTGAAAATTGAGTGACATATGGCCGTTTAATGTGCGCTTGTATAGAGTACCTTTTTGAGCCCTTGTAGCATGTACATTTTTAAAAATGAAATGCAAAAAAAATTTCATTTAGATTAGCTCATAGCTTCAAAAAACTAAAAAAATACTAAGGACTTGATTGCTTGAAAACTAAGAGAGTTATGGGGACAAAACCAAAAGCACAGTTTTGTAGAAATTTGAACATTCATATTAGCATATTGATGAATAATAATAATGACAAAGTCTTAAAGTATCTAGAACCTAAATCTAAATGTTTTCCGGGATACTTATTAACAATTTCGATATAATTTGTCAATGATAACTGTTTAATAGATCAGAAATTGTTTATCGACGTTAAATTCAAAGTATTTACGCATAAATGCACGCTCAGAACTAGTATTTTATGAATTTTTTCAACTGAGGGTAGTTTTCACACCTAATAAATAAAAACCAACCCCAGACAAACACTTAACTTTAAAGGAGAAGTTAAATAGAACTAAAATCCCAATTTTATGCAAATCGATACTTTTTAATCAGTTTAGTAACTGCTTAATAATACGTTCATTATCATTTTTTTCATATCTGTTATAAGGGGTGGTTATTAAGGGACGAAAATCGTGAATAAATCTTGAATTATATATAAAAATTGTCAATTGACATTCATTTGAATGATATAAATATGATTTCAGTTAATTACATGTTCAAAACTAAATTGTTTTCGAATAGGGGTGGTTTTTACCCTTTAAAAAAATCAATTTTCAGTATAGGGTAAATATATTTGGGTGAGTAATACAAGTTTTCATACGAATTTACCGTCATTGACTGGACAATAATGAAATAAGAAAAAAACAATGAAATCCCGACTTGTTTTATTTATTATATTGTTTATTATAATATTTATTTAAATCAGTTATATCAATATTGACAATTACACTGTTTGATCTACGTTTCTATAACAAAGTCATCGTCTTCAGAGACCGAAGATACACTACGCACAAAGTTTATTTTAATGCTTTTGATTTTTATTATTTAAATTGCCAGTCATTCTACAGAGTGTTTTATCGATAAATATAAAGTATAAATATGAATATTTCAACCGAAACACTCACGAAATCCTTTTTGCCCTTTGCGAAGTCCTTGTCAAGGAAACCGTTCGCCTTAAAGAGACATTCTGAAGAAAATAATCATAAAATGTAACTATTTATTTAGGAGGTATCAAATTACAATAAAAAATTGTTGCATAATGTCGAAATTCCTTTATTCGCATAAGGAAAACACAACTATAAAACGCTTTCAGAGTCCACGGAAGATATTTGAATGTTTACTGTTGAAGCTGCTTTCACACGAGACGGTTTTGACGGCAGATGAAAATCCTCACGGTACAATTCAAACAAAGACATCGATTTTGAGTTTACGTCTTTTTCTTAGAGCCAAACTTTTTTAGTGCATTAAACAAAGACAAGTCATAAGTTTGGTCATTATTTAGGGACGGTTTTTCTTTGTTGAATTCGTCTCTGAACATTTTTTTCCTATTACGCTTTCCAATAATAAATGGAGAGGTGCTAGATTTAGAATTCACTTCTTGTGTAGCTATAGCTCCGGCTGCACATATGCAAGCAAATTTTGTACCTTTAAGAGATTATTTCTCATAGTATTTAAACTAGTTTTAGTACCCCAAACCACCGCTCTCCATATGTGGTGATGGGTCTCACAACTATTGCCCTATTTATGATTCCAATTTCTTCTTTTATATTTGCTACAATCATATCCTTGATTTTTGTTCATTTCCGATCTGTTTTCCGTCAATATTTGGTTCCAGTTAGTTAAATTTTAGCGTAGATCTTCGTGATTTTCTGTTTTGATCATAATATCATCTGCAGGTTTAACATCTATTAGTTCGCTTCAGCTGTAGCTGTCCAATATAGAGTTGCTTAGTTACTTTTAATAAAATCATTCTCCAAAGCTATAAATAGTAATGGAAAACTACCTTTTTGCACTTCTTCTTATACTATAAACGTTTCTGATTCCATGTGTATAGGCATTTAGTGATTTTCGTTGATTTGCTGTTAACATTTCCAGCGTTTGCAGGTTCTTCCATATTTTCCATCGTGGAACTTCATCCGTAGCTTTTGTAATGGTTTATGTTCAAGTTTATTGTATTTTCATCCTCAAGAAGCATTGTAAATACTTTTCAATTCCTCTTGAGTAACTGGAGGAAGCTAGATTGTTATGACATTAGTTCTTTTAAATATTTCTTCCATAGACAAAGCAGCAGTCGATGTGATTGCATGATCTAAAAATGAGTGTACGTGAAATATAATTTTCCATTACCAATAATATATTGCTACCACTATTTACGTACGTTCCGGCATCAATAATCTTCAAATATTAATCCTGACGGTATGCTGCGAGTTAATCTTCATCCATCAGGATGAAATCCATGTAATGTCATAGTATATTCGTTGTGATATTACCGTTGCAGTCAATTACAACCGACAAACCAAAAGACCTGTCGGATCAAATTAACGAACAAAACATAAACCGGACTGTGGGAATTAAGATAATTTGCTGGAACGGGCATTTATACAGAATGTCTTTGTTGTATAAATACTCAGAATACCGTTAGTTTCAAACTTTCTCGTAAATTCGATATACAATTTTCACAAATTTTGGAAATTAACCTAACGAACTTTGTTTCGCATTAGAAGCAATTAATAAGCGGATTTTGGATTCAATTATTATATATTTATTCATATTATTAGCGTTTTCGTAGTAAAATTTAACACCAAAGTGTACTAATTCTAATATATTTCCAAGCTTGCGAACACGAACAACAATTCTAATCCTCGGGGTCTCAACGTTTCTAAAACTAAAGTTTTATCATATAAAAGTAAATAGCAGCTTTTTTATTAATTAAAACCACCATTGGGTGGGATTGTGGTGGACAATTTCTTGAAATGGGAGTCACTTTATCTAAAAAATATCTTCAAACTACCAAATAGAGCTGAATCTTCCTTCCTTATTCATCTTATCCACTTAGGAACGCGTAGTTCGATCTTTACCTACCTACTCCACGTTCCGAATTAGTTAAAGGCTCATTATTTTACAACGCAATAAAAATGCACAATCATTTGCCAATTGAAATCAAATCTATAACATCTTTTTCCGCAATTTTGTCATTCATTCAGGTTTCCTTTTGTAAATTGAACGTTTATTTCATTTGTATCTTCATTTAGTTATTTTTATGTTTGTTTTTTATTGTTTTCTTTTCATATAAAGTTTACTAATGAGATACACGATTGCATTGAAAATAATATAAAAAATTTGAACCAGTTTTTGATACGTACGTTTTTCTTAAATCCAAATTTTCATATCAGTTTTAATTTAATTTGAATAAGTGTTCAATCAAAATGTGAATCGACATAAACCAACGATATGAAGAATTTTCAACAAACAACTTCCGGCCGAAGCCACTTAATCATCTCCAGCTGTGATTCTACGAATGTGTATATCATCTGCCGATATGGAAAACCTTCTAAAAGGGTTTGATTATTTCTATATATCAATGTAAATATGTGTTTGTTCTTCCTGTAGGTTATTTATGAAGATGTTGGCACCTGGTGTTTTTGCCACTATCATGGTGCTGGTTGTTACGGGTCAAGTTTTCTCCAACGGTAAGTTTTTTGATTTTATTCTGTTCGGAGTAATCGTTCAATAAAACAAACAAGTAATGTGTTAAGCAAACTAATTATGAAGAAATTCAAAAAATTCGAGATATTTTCCTAATTTATAATGTGCCTTATCATTAAGAAATCCTACAGCGTTATAACCCTAAAAAAACTCTTCCTCAGGAGTACTCCTGGTACTCAGTTGAACAATTAATATTGCCACTAGCTTTTTAACGAACGACATCAACAATAAAATTAATAAAAAACCTCATTAATTAGATTAAAAATAAAAATTTAACGATCTAAAACTATCCCCGGACATTGCGTATCCAGAAGACCACAACGAATAAAAGCAGTTGTGAATTAAAAACAACTCAGACTCATTTATATATTGAAGATAAGGCTGGGGCTTGGAAATTCTAGATGGTTGCAGACCTCAACTGAATTCCCAGTTGCTGGGAGTTGAGTTGAATTCGTTTGTTTGTGGTGTGCCGGTTGAGTCCTTTGAGTGTGGTTGAAACACCAACCTGGCAGCTGTAGTTCTGCGGGAAACAAATAAAATTAGGGAGGTAACTGGAACAGAGATGGAAATTACTGTAGAAGGAACGAGTAGAAAGAATAGATTTGAACAAAAGGAGCTCTAACATATAAGGAAAATCATTTTATTCTGTGAACACAATGAAAAAACAAGGAATATAAAGGATAAACTTTACCTTGATCCGCAATGCTTGAAGAAAAACGCAATAAGCTTGTTACAACGTATTACCGTGCGAGGGAAATTCACCATCAATTCGAAAAAACCTACAATTACGACTATAGTATCATTTAGAAGGGTCCAAATGTAACAAAGTTTCTGTATCTTCCAGGTCGTTACACATAACAAAGAAACAACCGTTTTTATTATCAAAAATAACCTCATTTCAAGTCTATCCACTTAGTTTATCGATGCTTACACTTTTTGACCTTTCCAAAAAATAACTGCCGTTTTTTTTCCTTAAAACAGGCATTTACATTTGCAATAACATCCTCTTCTGATAAGAATCTCTTCACTGTAAAGGAAATGTTAGAATAATGAAGCAGAAAAAAGTCGCTGAGGGCCAGATCCAGACCAATCCGAAGTGTAATTTTTGAATTTTGGCTAAGAGCTTAACTGAATTGTGAGATGTTTTAGTCTGATGATAAACCACTCTCCTGTTATTGTTTTACCTTTATGAACGTAGAAGACGAACGCAACCCCATGAAATACCCAAAAACAATCGCCATCGCGTGGTGTTGGATCCATATTTCATATAGATGCACAAAATCCGAATCATTTTGCTTAAACAACGTCAATAAGCGTTTTTGGTCATGGAATACCACCAATCGTATTGAATAAATGCATAACTGAACTAGCAACTTCGCTATATACAATAGGCAGAAAAAAGAAAGTTAGACCAGTTCGAACATGGCGAAGACTTATCGAGAAATAACTACAACATATAAACTAAGATGTAAAGACTAGAAAAATAGCCAAAAACAAAAAAACTGTTAACAAAATTAGACATATCTGGACTATCACTATCTAAGTGTCATTTTAGCTTGGAGAAGAGGTGATAATCGCTGGAGGTTAAGTCTGGACTGTACAGTCCACCCAAATATCTTCTGCGTTTGACGAGGAACGACTGCTCCCTCTGTCAGTCGTTTGTATGAAATCGATGGGGCGAGATTTCTTCCCATTCCAAAACACAGTCCCCATAACCTTTCCAGCCCACTAAGGGTGAACCTGGCGAGATAATTGCTTTGTTTCGGGGATGTAATGAAATGTTGTGACGATAGATAGAGTCCAGCAAACGTGCTGCTACTTGTATCCCTCAGTCAGCATCCGGGGGACCATCTCTGATGGTTGGTTGCCAAAGCGACTGTCTGAACCAGTGTTGTCGGATTTAACTTGGCACCTTTCCTCGAGGTTGTAGCTCATCGAGAACCTAATTTTTTCGGTATAACCCTCGTATTTTTAATACGAAAAAAAGGTGCACGTAACGCCGTGTTTTTCATGAAATATTTTTCAATACATGTCAATTTTTTTATATTAGGTCGACGTCGTATGGAGTTACATCATTGAAAGACGTTAATACGATCACAGACTGGGGGAATAATTATTTTTTTTTTATCCGTCAACAGTGTCAAAAGCACGTGATACAGCTCGGCGTCGAAGTCATGACACCTTTCAGTTTCGTGCATGATGCGGAAGTCAATACATCAAACTGTTAATCTATTTTCGACGATCGGGAAATCAAAAGACTTGCCTATTGACCATATTTCATGGTTGATGTATATTTAAAGAAAGGATTTTAGTAAGATTAGATTCTTAATATGCATTATGCGCTCCATCTTTGAATAATAGATGAAAATAGATTCGATTATTAAGAGTTTAAGCAGAATGTGATTAGTAAAAAAAATTCTTTTGCGTGTTTTATTTTGTTTTTAGGCGGTTACATCTTTGGAAATCGAACACGTATGGTCGATTACGCCATATATAATTATTTTATGTTAAATAAATAAGAGATTCCATCTAAATGGATATCAAACAGGTACACAAGTTGATCAGATAAATTTTGCAGCTAGAAAACTTTTTTTTATTGTGTGTTAAGTCACGCGATATTTCAGGAAATAATTTTTAACTTGACATTACATCGTAGAAGTGCAAAATATTTCGAAATTATGCATGGGAGTTTTTATTTCAAGCGTATTGTTACAGTTACTCGTTTAATTAGTTTTTCAATTTTTAAAAATATGGGAAAAGTGAATAGTTAATCTTCAAATTAAATGTTGTTCTACGAGGGTTGCCAATTAAGTTTTGAGGTAGACAAATAAAAACAAATATTCATAATTCGATATGTATGTTATGTATATATATAGATTTGGGGTCTCAATACATTGCGAATCAAAGGATCGATTGTGTCCCATTCCTTTTAAACGTCTAGAATATGGGATGGCTTTATTATTTTACTCCCAGGTGTAATGGAAGAGAGAATTTGGTTAGAGGTTTCGTCCTCTGTGTAACAAAACCTGCACGCCGCATTATCTGCTAGATCTAGCGGCTTCAGGTGTTTATTGAGGCGACAGAGCTCCGAAAGAACTCCTGTTAGTATTTGTAGCTTGTTCTCACTTAGGTTCATACATTCATCAGATCTACTTTGGTTATAGTTTTCCAGAAGAGTCTTGTGTCAGCCCCTGTAGGTTGTCCCAATAGTTTTGGTCCTAATAATTAGATATTCGCCATAGACATCAATACACGCTTCAACCGCTTCTTCAGGTGTTGAAAAGCGTTGATCTCACAAATCATTTTTGGTCTGCGGGATTAAGAAGAACAAAAACGGATCAATTCGATGTTTTGACTGTTTAAAAACATTTTTGTTTGAACTGATGTTTGAGAGCTGGCGTTGTCGTGGTGGAGAATGATTCGTCTTCTGCGATTGGTTCCACTGATTTTTTAGAACACTTCTGGCAAACAAATGCTGGTGTATTATTCAGAATTGACAGTTCTATGTTGCTCTAAAAGGAAAAATAGGCGACCATTTGCTTTTCTTGGATTTGGCTGGTCTTGATTGACCCATACAGTCGATTGTTATTTAGTTTCGGGTCGTCACGCCTTTTGAAGTACCACGATTTTATTTCTTCAGCACGATTGTCAAATTATGCAGTATCCAATGCGAATAATCACTTTGATAGCCAAATTTTCATGCAATTTTGAATGTATACGAATGAAACTTACGCCCAAGTATCTCACAATCACATGACGGTGTTGCAACATTAGTTTACGTCGAGTTTGTTCCGTCGTTTGGCAGATGAGGTACGAGTGTGGAATAGTTTACTTCTATAGATCTCATGGTGATTATTTGGAATTGAATCCACCCCAAACTTACTCCAAAAATTTTTTCGCTCATATAGGTTTGTTTTATAATGCTACGAAAGTATTTTAAGGGTGGTGGAGACACATATTTTCCATCATAACACTCATTATCTTTTGCATATTAAATATCAATAATTATCCATACATATCGGAATACGCGGTCATTTAGAGCAATAGCACATGATGTTAGGTTAGGTTAGGTTAGGTTAGGTTAAGTTAGGTTAAGTTAGGTTATTCCATTTCATCAAGATCTATTTGTATGTGAAAAGTCATGATGATTCACGCATACGCAGAAGATTTTCCGTGTAAAAAGTATGCAAATGCATTATTTTCACGAAAAATCAATGGATAAGATGAAAATTTGTGTGCAGTGCAGCAAAAAATTTTTAGAGTTTGTTTGGTGTGGAGCCCCACTTCTAAATATTAACCGATCTTATTTTCCAAATTGAATATACTCGAAATCTGCGTTTTCTGGTATCCTCCACTAAAGTTCTGCATTTTCAAACTCAAAAGAGCACAATTTTCAAAAATTTTGTCAGTACTATAAACTATCGTCGCTTTCCGGATCGGTAGCGCCTCCGTGGCTGTTTATTTTGGTTGTGTAATACCAATTACCCGATCTAAAGACACCCACGGTTATCAAAAGAAATTGCGTGGAAATTAAGTTTCAACAGCTCTAGAAAAAAAGTCTGTCTAGCGATTTTTGTAATTTTTTGTTTGGTACAAATATGATACGCCGCCCCACAACAATCATCATGAAACTCTGTACGTGATAAAACAAGAAATCGATTTATTATATCTATTTGCTCGATAGATCTAATCGAGATCTATCTGTGTGTGAAAAGTCATGATGTTAGGTTAGATTAGTTGAGGTTAGGTTAGGTTAGATTAAGTTTTTTAATAAAAAAGAGGCATTTACATAATTTTTCCACAGAAACTCTTCTGAGCATCCGTCAATCATCATGACTTTTCACACACAGATAGAACTTGATGAGATCTATCGAACAAAGTTATCCATGGCTCGATATCTGGTGGTCTTCCTGACATAATGGCGACTTCCGGTATCTCCGGAAGTAAATGTTTCCGCTTAAAATAGTTATCATAAATTGATTATTGACTATTATCAATAGTCTTGTGATTTACCTTGTGATTTTTTAATAAAGCGCGAAATTCTGTATAAACCCTGTAGTTTTTGCGACTGCACGATTTTTTTGGGCCTTGCAGTGGCTTTTTAGCGATCTGAAATTGCTTATTCAAATTCACAAAATTACTTTTCCTCCTAACAAACATTGAAAATATTTCCTAGTTCTAGACAAAATTCCAATATTTATGATTCTGCATATATTTCATAATACGTGTCATATTTTCCGATCCAGGATTTACATATTCCTATTTTTATTGCAACAAAATGCAAAACTAATAAAATTTGTGTTTGTATGAAGCACTCTGTCTGCTTGTTTTCCAATATGGGATATAAAAAACAACAAACTAACGCGAGGTTATTGATTCTAATGAAAAAATATTGATCGCTTGTTGAAGTGCAAATGTGCAGTAAGATCATCGAAATTGAAATTATTCACCAACATATCTGAAAGGTCATCGACTTCCTACCCATTGTTTACGTCATATTTGAGTTGATTTATGTTACTTCAGTGTTAATTCTGCGTAAAAATTAATTTATAATGGGTTAATAGCTAATACAAATTTTTTGTATAGAAATATCGTCCAGTGTCAATAGATCAATATCAAAACGAACAAAAATTTCATTCATTGATAATATAAAAAGGGGAAAAAATATAAATTGAGGTTATATTTCCACAAAGGAGCTACGTTACTTTCATATTACGAGGTCTGGCTATTAAATAACGAGGCTGGTTACGAAAAAAGGTTTTATTATGAAAATTATTCTACATTCGAATACTCCCCTCCCCTAGCCACACACCTTTCCATACGTTTTTCGAAAAAAGTGCTGTAACAAAAAATGTAGAGTACAAAATTCCCTATAAAAAAGTGCCCCAGGTAATTGTCCCTAACCTCAAAATGGGTTTATATAATCAAAAATATTTTGAATCGCGAATAATTCGAAAATTACGAGGAATTCCAAAAAAGTGCTGTAACAAAAAATGTAGAGTACAAAATTATGTACAGAGAAGTGTCCCAAATATTTGTTCCTAACCTCAAAATTTCCACCTTAAAATGGGTTTATACACTCAAAAATGTTTTAAATCGCGAATAACTCGAAAACTATGAGAAATTCGAAAAAACTGCCCCAACAAATAATATAGAGCGCAAAATTTTCTACAAAAAGCTATCCTAGGTATTTGTTCCTAACCTCAAAATTTTTACCTCAAAATGGGTTTATACACTCAAAAATGTTTTAAATCGCGAATAACTCGAAAACTATGAGAAATTCGAAAAAACTGCCCCAACAAATAATATAGAGCGCAAAATTTTCTACAAAAAACTATCCTAGGTATTTGTTCCTAACCTCAAAATTTTCACATTAAAATGGGTTTATACACTCAAAAATGTTTTAAATCGCGAATAACTTGAAAACTATGAGAAATTCCAAAAAACTGCCTGAACAAAAAATGTAGAGCACAAAATTTTCTATAAAAAACTATCCTAGGTATTTGTTCCTAACCTCAAAATTTTTACCTCAAAATGGGTTTTACACTCAAAAATGTTTTAAATCGCGAATAACTCTAAAACCATGAGAAATTCGAAAAAACTGCTCAAACAAAAAATGTAGAGCACAAAATTTTCTATAAAAAACTATTCCAGGTATTTGTTCCTAACCTGAAAATTTTTACCTCAAAATGGGTTTATACACTCAAAAATGTTTTAAATCGCGAATAACTCTAAAACTATGAGAAATTCCAAAAAACTGCCTGAACAAAAAATGTAGAGCACAAAATTTTCTATAAAAAACTATCCCAGGTATTTGTTCCTAACCTCAAAATTTTTACCTCAAAATGGGTTTTACACTCAAAAATGTTTTAAATCGCGAATAACTCTAAAACCATGAGAAATTCGAAAAAACTGCTCAAACAAAAAATGTAGAGCACAAAATTTTCTATAAAAAACTATTCCAGGTATTTGTTCCTAACCTGAAAATTTTTACCTCAAAATGGGTTTATACACTCAAAAATGTTTTAAATCGCGAATAACTCTAAAACTATGAGAAATTCCAAAAAACTGCCTGAACAAAAAATGTAGAGCACAAAATTTTCTATAAAAAACTATCCCAGGTATTTGTTCCTAACCTCAAAATTTTCACCTCAAAATGGGTTTATACGCTCAAAAATATTTTGAATCGTGAATAATTCGAAAACTACAAGGAATTCGAAAAAAGTGCTGTAACAAAAAATGTAGAATACAAAATTCTGTACAAAAAAGTGTCCCAGATATTTGTTCCTAACCTCAAAATGGGTTTATTTACTAAAAAATATTTTGAATCGTGAATAATTCGAAAACTACAAGGAATTCGAAAAAAGTGCTGTAACAAAAAATGTAGAATACAAAATTCTGTACAAAAAAGTGTCCCAGATATTTGTTCCTAACCTCAAAATGGGTTTATTTACTAAAAAATATTTTGAATCGCGAATAATTCGAAAATTACGAGAAATTCGAAAAAAGTGCTACAGCAAAAAAAGTACAGCACAAAATTTTCTACAGATTGGTCATGACTAACTTTTTCCTAGCCTCAAAATTTTCACTATAAAATGGGTTCATGTACTCAAAATCATATTGAATTGCGGATAATTCGATAACTATGATGATTTCGACAAAATCTGTCGGGACAAAAAATATATAATACAAAATTTTGTACATTTTTTGTTCCGACATTTTTTTTCGAAATCTTCTTAGTTTTCGAGTTATTTGCGTTTTAATTTTTTTTTTAATTAAGTTAAAAAATTTCAAAAACCCATGCCCGTAATTTTGTTGCCAGGTTTATTCAGTAACCGAAAACCTCTGACAATCTCGAAAATCAGAAGCGCCCAATTTAATTTCAGGTTCAACCCTATTTTACCTGCACTATTTATAACAATTATATACGAAACAATATCGAACAAATTATTTTAGATATTTCATTCAAAATATTTATAATGCTATTTTTTTGGGAAAAATCTAATTGATTATTACCAATTGAGTTAAAAGTAAACTCAAAACAGGCGTAGAAAATTCAATAAAGTTTGCAAATTAACACATTATTTTTGAATATTGTTTTATTGAACGATGTACCAGCACATGCGAGAGCAATTCAGTTGTTCAATATACCCAGGATGTTACGAATATCACGGAGTTACTTTTAATTGAAAAGGATCAATATGGTAACTTTAATTCTTTGTTACAGTTATAGAAAATATTGGTATTCATGCCACATTTTGTGCTATAGAAAAGTTTATTGTGATTGTTTTTTCAAGGTACAATGTTGTTTTCGTGTTTCAACACATAAAAATATTATTTTGGGATTCTGTTTATGAATTATTCGTCGTAATTAACAATATCAACGTACATATAATCCTTTATTTATAATTTTTTCAATACAAGTATTAATGCAATTCTATTATCAGTGCTTGAAGCTCTGATTTAATTTGCTCTAATTGCAATATTATGTCCAGCTTTGGGATCTATAATTCTCTTTTTGAAAAATTTTATTTTAAATAGTTTCGATCGAAATTGAATTTTAGATGTACTCAATATCGACAGCAAACCATTTTTTGATCAAAATGGAACTTAATATGACCAATGAATAAACAGTTTTTGTCGAAATAAAACTTGAAAAAATCGACTTTTGACTTACTTAATTAAACTATCTTTATTTAACTTTACTATGGTAAAACTAATTTTTGACTAGCGTTAAACCAACTAAAACTATGGATAACTAACTTTTGATCAAATAGAAATTGAGAGAATCAATTTTTGATTCGATTGAACTATCTTCATCTGAATTTACCATAGTGAAGTAAATTTTTGAATAGCTACTTACCAAATGAAACAATGGATAAACTAGAACCAATTTTTGACTTGATTGAACTATCTTTATTCGACTTTAATATGGTAGAACCCATTTTTGACTAGCTTCAAACCAACTAAAACTATGGATAACTGACTTTTGACCAAATAGAAATTGAGAGAATCAATTTTTGATTCGATTGAACTATCTTCATCTGAATTTACCATAGTGAAGTAAATTTTTTAATAGCTACTTACCAAATGAAACAATGGATAAACTAGAACCAATTTTTGACTTGATTGAACTATCTTTATTCGACTTTAATATGGTAGAACCCATTTTTGACTAGCTTCAAACCAACTAAAACTATGGATAACTGACTTTTGACCAAATAGAAATTGAGAGAATCAATTTTTGATTCGATTGAACTATCTTCATCTGAATTTACCATAGTGAAGTAAATTTTTGAATAGCTACTTACCAAATGAAACAATGGATAAACTAGAACCAATTTTTGACTTGATTGAACTATCTTTATTCGACTTTAATATGGTAGAACCCATTTTTGACTAGCTTCAAACCAACTAAAACTATGGATAACTGACTTTTGACCAAATAGAAATTGAGAGAATCAATTTTTGATTCGATTGAACTATCTTCATCTGAATTTACCATAGTGAAGTAAATTTTTGAATAGCTACTTACCAAATGAAACAATGGATAAACTAGAACCAATTTTTGACTTGATTGAACTATCTTTATTCGACTTTAATATGGTAGAACCCATTTTTGACTAGCTTCAAACCAACTAAAACTATGGATAACTGACTTTTGACCAAATAGAAATTGAGATAATCAATTTTTGATTCGATTGAACTATCTTCATCTGAATTTACCATAGTGAAGTAAATTTTTGAATAGCTACTTACCAAATGAAACAATGGATAAACTAGAACCAATTTTTGACTTGATTGAACTATCTTTATTTGACTTTATTATGGTAAAACCCATTTTTGACTAGCTTCAAACCAACTAAAACTATGGATAACTAACTTTTGACCAAATAGAAATTGAGAGAATCAATTTTTGATTCGATTGAACTATCTTCATCTGAATTTACCATAGTGAAGTAAATTTTTGAATAGCTACTTACCAAATGAAACAATGGATAAACTAGAATCAATTTTTGACTTGATTGAACTATATTTATTTGACTTTAATATGGTAAAACCCATTTTTGACTAGCTTCAAACCAACTAAAACTATGGATAACTAACTTTTGACCAAATAGAAATTGAGAGAATCAATTTTTGATTCGATTGAACTATCTTCATCTGAATTTACCATAGTGAAGTAAATTTTTGAATAGCTACTTACCAAATAAAACAATGGATAAACTAGAACCAATTTTTGACTTGATCGAACTATCTTTATTCGACTTTAATATGGTAGAACCCATTTTTGACTAGCTTTAAACCAACTAAAACTATGGATAACTGACTTTTGACCAAATAGAAATTGAGAGAATCAATTTTTGAATTGATTGAACTATCTTCATCTGAATTTACCATAGTGAAGTAAATTTTTGAATAGCTACTTACCAAATGAAACAATGGATAAACTAGAACCAATTTTTGACTTGATTGAACTATCTTTATTTGACTTTATTATGGTAAAACCCATTTTTGACTAGCTTCAAACCAACTAAAACTATGGATAACTAACTTTTGACCAAATAGAAATTGAGAGAATCAATTTTTGATTTGATTGAACTATCTTCATCTGAATTTACCATAGTGAAGTAAATTTTTGAATAGCTACTTACCAAATGAAACAATGGATAAACTAGAATCAATTTTTGACTTGATTGAACTATCTTTATTTGACTTTATTATGGTAAAACCCATTTTTGACTAGCTTCAAACCAACTAAAACTATGGATAACTAACTTTTGACCAAATAGAAATTGAGAGAATCAATTTTTGATTCGATTGAACTATCTTCATCTGAATTTACCATAGTGAAGTAAATTTTTGAATAGCTACTTACCAAATAAAACAATGGATAAACTAGAACCAATTTTTGACTTGATCGAACTATCTTTATTCGACTTTAATATGGTAGAACCCATTTTTGACTAGCTTTAAACCAACTAAAACTATGGATAACTGACTTTTGACCAAATAGAAATTGAGAGAATCAATTTTTGATTCGATTGAACTATCTTCATCTGAATTTACCATAGTGAAGTAAATTTTTGAATAGCTACTTACCAAATGAAACAATGGATAAACTAGAACCAATTTTTGACTTGATCGAACTATCTTTATTCGACTTTAATATGGTAGAACCCATTTTTGACTAGCTTTAAACCAACTAAAACTATGGATAACTGACTTTTGACCAAATAGAAATTGAGAGAATCAATTTTTGATTCGATTGAACTATCTTCATCTGAATTTACCATAGTGAAGTAAATTTTTGAATAGCTACTTACCAAATGAAACAATGGATAAACTAGAACCAATTTTTGACTTGATTGAACTATCTTTATTCGACTTTAATATGGTAGAACCCATTTTTGACTAGCTTTAAACCAACTAAAACTATGGATAACTGACTTTTGACCAAATAGAAATTGAGATAATCAATTTTTGATTCGATTGAACTATCTTCATCTGAATTTACCATAGTGAAGTAAATTTTTGAATAGCTACTTACCAAATGAAACAATGGATAAACTAGAACCAATTTTTGACTTGATTGAACTATCTTTATTTGACTTTATTATGGTAAAACCCATTTTTGACTAGCTTCAAACCAACTAAAACTATGGATAACTAACTTTTGACCAAATAGAAATTGAGAGAATCAATTTTTGATTCGATTGAACTATCTTCATCTGAATTTACCATAGTGAAGTAAATTTTTGAATAGCTACTTACCAAATGAAACAATGGATAACCTAGAATCAATTTTTGACTTGATTGAACTATCTTTATTTGACTTTACAATGGTAAAATCCATTTTTGACTAGCTTCAAACCAACTAAAACTATGGATAACTAACTTTTGACCAAATAGAAATTGAGAGAATCAATTTTTGATTCGATTGAACTATCTTCATCTGAATTTACCATAGTGAAGTAAATTTTTTAATAGCTACTTACCAAATGAAACAATGGATAAACTAGAACCAATTTTTGACTTGATTGAATTATCTTTATTCGACTTTAATATGGTAGAACCCATTTTTGACTAGCTTCAAACCAACTAAAACTATGGATAACTAACTTTTGACCAAATAGAAATTGAGAGAATCAATTTTTGATTCGATTGAACTATCTTCATCTGAATTTACCATAGTGAAGTAAATTTTTGAATAGCTACTTACCAAATGAAACAATGGATAAACTAGAACCAATTTTTGACTTGATTGAACTATCTTTATTCGACTTTAATATGGTAGAACCCATTTTTGACTAGCTTCAAACCAACTAAAACTATGGATAACTGACTTTTGACCAAATAGAAATTGAGATAATCAATTTTTGATTCGATTGAACTATCTTCATCTGAATTTACCATAGTGAAGTAAATTTTTGAATAGCTACTTACCAAATGAAACAATGGATAAACTAGAACCAATTTTTGACTTGATTGAACTATCTTTATTTGACTTTAATATGGTAGAACCCATTTTTGACTAGCTTCAAACCAACTAAAACTATGGATAACTGACTTTTGACCAAATAGAAATTGAGATAATCAATTTTTGATTCGATTGAACTATCTTCATCTGAATTTACCATAGTGAAGTAAATTTTTTAATAGCTACTTACCAAATGAAGCAATGGATAACCTAGAATCAATTTTTGACTTGATTGAACTATATTTATTTGACTTTAATATGGTAAAACCCATTTTTGACTAGCTTTAAACCAACTAAAACTATGGATAACTGACTTTTGACCAAATAGAAATTGAGAGAATCAATTTTTGATTCGATTGAACTATCTTCATCTGAATTTACCATAGTGAAGTAAATTTTTTAATAGCTACTTACCAAATGAAACAATGGATAAACTAGAACCAATTTTTGACTTGATTGAATTATCTTTATTCGACTTTAATATGGTAGAACCCATTTTTGACTAGCTTCAAACCAACTAAAACTATGGATAACTAACTTTTGACCAAATAGAAATTGAGAGAATCAATTTTTGATTCGATTGAACTATCTTCATCTGAATTTACCATAGTGAAGTAAATTTTTGAATAGCTACTTACCAAATGAAACAATGGATAAACTAGAACCAATTTTTGACTTGATTGAACTATCTTTATTCGACTTTAATATGGTAGAACCCATTTTTGACTAGCTTCAAACCAACTAAAACTATGGATAACTGACTTTTGACCAAATAGAAATTGAGATAATCAATTTTTGATTCGATTGAACTATCTTCATCTGAATTTACCATAGTGAAGTAAATTTTTGAATAGCTACTTACCAAATGAAACAATGGATAAACTAGAACCAATTTTTGACTTGATTGAACTATCTTTATTTGACTTTAATATGGTAGAACCCATTTTTGACTAGCTTCAAACCAACTAAAACTATGGATAACTGACTTTTGACCAAATAGAAATTGAGATAATCAATTTTTGATTCGATTGAACTATCTTCATCTGAATTTACCATAGTGAAGTAAATTTTTTAATAGCTACTTACCAAATGAAGCAATGGATAACCTAGAATCAATTTTTGACTTGATTGAACTATATTTATTTGACTTTAATATGGTAAAACCCATTTTTGACTAGCTTTAAACCAACTAAAACTATGGATAACTGACTTTTGACCAAATAGAAATTGAGATAATCAATTTTTGACTTGATTGAACTATCTTCTTTTAACTTCACCATGGCAAAGTTATTTTGACGAAGTGAAACTAGGAAAAACCAATTGGAATTAGAAACAAATAGAATTTGTTACCAAAAAAAATTGATGAATATTTTCAACTTCCGCAAAATTTGCTTAAGGAATTCAACAATCGTTTTGAAGACTTTCACAAAATGAACAAAATGAAATTCCCTATTTTCAACCATCCATTCAATTTCGAAGCTTCACTGCCACCAGTTCATTTGCAAATAGACTTGATACATCTTCAATTGGACAGTATTTTGTAAGAAAAATTTATTGAGATTAACGATCTTACATTTTATACACAATATTTCAAGAGTTTGGATAATTACCGGAATTACCCAATCAATTCTTAAAATAACTACAACGAATATGATACCTGAGCTTGTCAAAAACAAGAGAAGTCAGGTATCTGGATCCTCGAGCTCAACATAATTACCTACCATCTTTTATAACTTTGATATGGTTTTTAACAACCGTAGATTATATACTTATATAATTTAATAAATAAAATATAATAATAATTAAGTTTATTTTGTTTTTTATTTCCAATCTAGCCTACATGCGAATTCAAAATTTGATATAAGGCCCTCAGCAAAATTAAGTTTGACACCTCTACTATATAAACCACTCGAAGCTGTTTATAATTCGATTCGTATCGAATTAAATCGATGAAAATCGAAGAATAAAGACTATTAAATCTAATATACTTTACGGGATTATGTGAATTTTATGTTTCATATGTCAGTTTTTTCATCGCCTTATTAAAAAAAAATTCATGTAAAAGCATGTACAAGACAACCACATACGCTTAATATCCACTTTTGGCATCTCATCACAGCCCGACTGATTACTTAACGCGAACAGCGTTCATCCACCTGAAATGGCGTCATGTTATCAAATATGAAAGTTGCGTCTACTCATATACGTACACTTTATTCCAGACTTCGCATTTTCGTATTAACAGTAAAAAGTGTGATGGCTCCAGCAGGTGCGTGTTAGGCAGCTATCGATTGACAAAAAAACATGTTGCCTTAACTAGTCACGCTACACGCCACACTGTTTCTTATTTTGTACGTTAGTCCGTTGGAACTAAAATTACACGGATTCGATTAATCCAGAAGTTGAGTACTTGCGTTTCCATGTATCAGTACTGCGATCATCGATAAAGATATCGAAACTGCCGCTGTATTGTACTGGAGAGGAAATTCAAACGCAGTAACCATAGATAAAGTTTAAGTACTATCATTTTCACTGCAACTAAGTTTTCATTTGAATTGAGAATTGTTTTAAATGGTACGACGCATAGTTGTGATTTATAACAACTAACCAAATAACTTTTTACGATAATTACGAAAAGTTATAATCGATATTTGACATTATCACTAGTGCAAGTTTCGGGAAACTAGTATTATAATCATAGACATACAAATTCGAGACTACTGGATATATATAATTTCTATAATGAAAAGTTTCGACAATTTTTGAAATAAACAACATCTGGTTTAAGATAGAGCTATCTTTGTTCTACTCAGCGCTGATTGGTGAAAAGAGATAAGGCCAAAATACAGCGGTGGAAGAAGAAATCTTTCTGTCATCTCATTCTAATATTGAACTTTTACAGAAAGCGCAGTCTATAATTATAATGTTCTTCTTCTTTTTTTACGGTTGGGAAGGCCTCAGATACCAAGGCTATTCGGCTTGTTTTTTGGTTTTATTTACACTATAGAATAGTTAATACGAGGTTTGGCTATTAAATAACGAGGTTATGGTTACGAATAAGGATTTTATTATAAAAATTATTCTACATTCTATATACAAGCAGTGCTGAAAGGCTTCTTTGGTGAGGTCCTTTAGGAACTCTGCCGTATTTTGCTTTTCTAACCTTTCAAGGAAATCTGAGCAGACCCGTTGACGAAAGAGCTTTTGGTCAGGAGTCAGACTTTTGGGCACTTTTGTCATGTGTAATTCTTAGTGTACAATTTTTCTAACCGTTTCTTAATCAGCGTTTACAGCCTTCGTAATCATCCGGATGCTCATTCGACGATCTACACACACAATTTGGTTGATTTTGGTCACTATTTCTGCAGTTGAAACAATCATAGGGTGACCTGGGCGCTGGTCATCTTCAGAGCTCTCTCGGCACTCACTAAAGCGCTTACACTACTCAAAAACACGCCCACGAGTTAGAGATTTTTCTCCATAGGCCTCTTGTAACAATTTATAGCACTCAGTCGGAGTTTTTTCAATTTAACGAGAAATTTGAGACGTTTGCATTGAGAATGAACCTCAAGTTCTATTCATATTCTTCAGAGAGCTGGGGAGAGAGTAAATTTTAGAGTTATTCAAGGAATAGTTATAAAAAATGTGGGATTGGTCTTGCTTGTCACCACAGGGGCATGTTAATTTTATGCTAGAAAGTCAATATAGCACAAAGGTTTTTAACTTATTCTTGAGATGAGCCCAGCATAAAAAATCTGATGATTCTTCCTAGGTTAACGAGATTTATTGCTCTGGCATTCCCTTTAATATGAGAGTGTCCTGGGATCCAGTCAATTCAAATGTCTTTTCCTTGCTGATACAACTCATAAATCAAGTTCCCAATTTCGAGAATAACGGGATTGGAGGATGAATAGAAGGATGTTTTAGATATAGAATTAATTGTGCTCTGGGAATCAGAGAATATTACACAATTGGAGATATTGGAATTTTAGATTTTTTGTGAAGCAATCACAACATTCCATAATGTTAAATTCTGACAGATGACTGTTCAATTCTGACAGATGACTGTTGATTTATGACAGATGACTGTTGACATTCTGTGCGAGATTAAACGCCTATTTTGATCTTTGTACGATAATCAAACAACTTTTTATTTAACACCATATTGTGACTGACACATTTTGTGAAATTATTTCTATATTATTGGGAAAGTCAGAGAAAAGTTTTGGGCAATAAGTTTGAATCGCTTAAACTGAACTAGCCTATGTCTTTGTATCTAATAAGGTTGGGTTCTCTGTCTCTATATTTACAAGAAAACTTTTCATGTTTTGCTGGAGTCTTAAAATTATGTTCAATTCACTCAGAAACAATTTTACAAAGTTGAAACACAAAAAATCGTCGCAAAATGTCTCTCGATAATAAACAAAATTGAACAGATATGACGTTTGCTTATACTACAAGAATTTTTTGAGGTTACGTTTTGAAATAGCTAACAAATAACGAACGAATTATTGTAGTTTCGACGCTATATTGTGGGTACGTTCCATTGAACACTTGTTGTATCTAAATCACGTGGTTGCATACCAAATTCGTGACTCAAAGTGTGGTTTCATCAAAATGTGTTGGCAGCTCAACGATAATGACGAAGCAAGACACTTTTACAATCTTTAAAGGTATATTGGAGTTGAAGTAGAATCAGTTTTGTCAAAAATATAACCATAAATCAATGGAAATCAGATTGTACCTTAATTTATGTCAAATATTCATACTAAACTGGTTTTCATCGATCCCTTATAGTGTCTACAGTTGAATTGATATTACTCACCCCGTTATTAATAAGATTTTGGTATTTTGAACAAAAAGTACGTCATTTTCAATATAAAGCACCCAATGGGCATTTTATCACATCACAATCTGGTTAAAATAGACCAATGAGTACTTTTGTTTTACGTAAATTAATACATTTTCTGTCTCAAATAAAACGATATTCAGTAAGTTTTGACTGGTAAGATAACATGTAAAAATAGACTAAGCTCTGTTCTCAACTCGAATGGTTTGGTCTTTTTGAGCTTTCTTTTTTATTCTTGTGATATCTAGCAGATGAACTGCTTGTCTATTAGTTCTTTTCTTCACTTTGGAATTGATCTGATGATAATTTTTAGTAGTTTCTCTGTTGATTTTTCTTCCTTCTGGAACCGTCCGTGATATTCATACTGAATACACCGTGTACACTACAACAACACTCAAGATTACACCGTCTGACGCGAGTTTCGATAACCAAGAGAGTGAAAGTGAGCTAAAATTTAATTAATTGACTTACCTGTCTTACCTGTCTTACCTGTTTACTCCTTGACTATTAAACTATAGAGTGGGCTGTAAAGAATTGGCCATTTGCCCCTATTTGAGCCACTATTTTATTTAGCAATTTAAATGCTTTCAAATGCATCAATTATTGGATACATTTTTTAACAATTTTACATTTTCCGGTCCGTCCATATTTTAAATTAGGTATGTGCTCTTTAAACCGGACATTAACGGATCTCTTAGTCTGCCCAATATACTCTTCGTCAGAATAACCACAGATAATTTCATATATATCATTCTTTTCCAAAATTTTGTTTTCTAGTTGTGGCGTATCACGTTTTTTGTATAAGAGGTACAGGTCTGGACTCAATACACTTCCCTATGCCCCACCAGGTTTAATTGGTTGCGGTTCTGAATATGTTTAATTTTTTTTTCGTTCTAAAATAACTATCAGAGATGTGTGAGTGTTTAATTTGAAAGTACTATTTCGGTAACTAGTTTATAGTTTATACGATCGTGCTATAAATTGTCAAATACTTATACCACAAACAAAAAAATATAATAAAATGATATAATATACTTTGGACATACTGTATAGATAAATTCGTGGTACATATATGATTTAAATTAATAAAATCAACGAAATATATAATTTTGACGGAATATAAAAATGATTATATTGATTTTGTGTTATTATTGATCAAAATAATTCGTATGTGGCATGTAGAGAATTGAATTTATTCCTGTTAACGTTAACTATACACGCCAAAAACGTTAATTAGGCCAAAAGAAGACTTCTAACGAATAAGGTAATAGTGAATTTTCTCACCTTATGTATTATTAAATGGAAAAAATTGTCGGCATATTTTGGAATAAATTACCTTCCATGCCAAATACCTATTTCGGCAAATTGTTTTCATCACGCGAGTTGCTCTAATCAAGCTCGAAACGTCTAGCGAATTTTTTATAAATTAAAAGTAATCCTGATAATTTTTTCATTCAAAAACGACATTATTTGTATTGGGTGTTCAAATGTTTCCCGACCCAATTCGTTCAACGTTTCCATTATAAGCCGACTGATGTTGTCTTTTAGTTAAATCGCTCTACGGATTGGAATTTTCATCTGTCATCTGTCTCTTGTCATTTCCAAGAAACACGATACACGAAACACCTTTCTTCTCCAGTCCATAGTCGCCATTTTGCTCAATACTACCCACGCTGTTGCCCAATTTGGTGACAGTACTGCGTCGGTCTCTAGTTCTCTAAGTTTTTCTACAGCTCTGACGTTCGCATCGGTTGTTCTAGGGCACAAATCATATGGAAGTTCACGGCCTCTTCGGAAAGCGGAAAATCATTCATACAAATACATTAAAAAACGAGATTACGCTGTTTTGTTTGCTTCATAACATACCAGTTTAACATCCAGTGCAGCGACACAAGTTTTATCCAAAAATTGCGGTTTATGTTTGAGCCACCCTCGTATATGAGTCGCCAGCGCTGCCAACAGACGAAAACAAAAATCACTACTTCAATATTAGTCTAATAGACATTCCACTAGATGTTTTTATTGGTTTTAAATGGAACTAAATCACTTACGTTAACCAATAGAAAATAAATGAATATTATTGATTAAATTCTAATACCGAATAATAATAGAAACTGTGATTAACACAAAAAAGCTTTTACTAAAACTAGAATTGTAAATTACCCGATTGATTCAGCCTAATGTATTTTTTGTTTCGTGTAACAGATGGCGCTACATTATGCGCCTTCTAACACAATTTGTTGTTAATTATAGTTAAATTATTCGATTTAATTAACAATATCATTTTTTTAAATGAAATTTTAAGCTTTTTCTTTGTATTTGGACTCTTTCTTGGGGTGTCACCAATCTGATTTTTTGTTCTTCGGCTATCTGTCTTCCTCCAAGAAGATATTCTGTGGCTAATTCTCAGGATGGAATATTCCTTTTTAGCCATTTGCAAGGAGGGTTGCTTTTTGTATACTATTTTTTGCCCTACCTTCCTTTTCATTTCTAATTACTGGGGTTTGGGTGGTTGGCCTTTTTAGTGCTCCTCAGAACAAATATTCTTTATTATTGTCAAATCTTTTATCTTCGTTTTCAACAGCTGAGTGAATCTTTTGGCAGTAGAATTCCTAGTTTGATACGTCTTCGGGATAGGAGATCTAAGCCAGAGCTTTTGGCTAGAAAAAACTGACATTTCAAGTAAAATATAGAGCCTGGCAAAAAAAAAATGCAAACATTTGACAGAAATTTCCATTCCACGTGGTGTATGGTTACATTGAAGGATAATGCTGTAAGTTTTATGTCGAGTTTGATGATTAATGCTGATAAAAACTTACTCCAATCGGGAAAACAGGTTGAAAATGAACATTTTCTGGATCTCCGGGTATATGATTACACAATAAATAACAATTTAGGGTCAAGCTCAATGTGTATAAACTATATGCGTTACGCTTTGTTTAATTATACTAACTAGCTTTTACCCGCGGCTTCGCTCGCATCGAATCCATTACATAAGTATCAGAAATCATTATAATAGAAAAGAACGAACTCTGTAGCTATATTAGAACCTGAGGTATAGATCCTTGAATGTAGAAAAATTGCCAAAAACCTACAAAAATCCATAACTCCACATTGAATGTCCGCGCCTAGCTCCTCTCCAACTCGACCGATTTAAAAGTTCAAAAACTCAAAAGGTAGAAGGTATTTTAGCGAGTGTTCTTAAACCAAAACGAACTCTGTATCTATATCAGAACCTGAGATATGGATCTTTGAATGTAGAAAAATTGCCAAAAATTTACAAAAATCCATAACTCCACATTGAAAGTCCGCGCCTAGCTCCTCTCCAACTCAACCGATTTAAGTGTTCAAAAACTCAAAAGAAAGAAGGTATTTCAGCAAGTGTTATTAAACCAAAACAAACTCTGTAGCTGTATTAGAACCTGAGATATAGATCTTTGAATGTAGGAAAATTGCCAAAAACCTACAAAAATCCATAACTCCACATTGAATGTCCGCGCCTAGCTCCTCTCCAACTCAACCGATTTAAGTGTTCAAAAACTCAAAAGAAAGAAGGTATTTCAGCAAGTGTTCTTAAACCAAAACGAACTCTGTATCTATATTAGAACCTGAGATATAGATCTTTAAATGTAGAAAAATTGCCAAAAACCTACAAAAATCCATAACTCCACATTGAATGTCCGCGCCTAGCTCCTCTCCAACTCGACCGATTTAAAAGTTCAAAATTTCAAAAGATAGAAGGTATTTTAGCGAGTGTTCTTAAATCAAAACGAACTCTGTATCTATATTAGAACCTGAGATATAGATCTTTGAATGTAGGAAAATTGCCAAAAACCTACAAAAATCCATAACTCCACATTGAATGTCTGCGCCTAGCTCCTCTCCAACTCAACCGATTCAAGTGTTCAAAAACTCAAAAGAAAGAAGGTATTCCAGCGAGTATTCTTAAACCAAAACGAACTCTGTATCTATATTAGAACCTGAGATATGGATCTTTGAATGTAGAAAAATTGCCAAAAATTTACAAAAATCCATAACTTCACATTGAAAGTCCGCGCCTAGTTCCTCTCCAACTCGACCGATTTAAATGTTCAAAAACTCAAAAGAAAGAAGGTATTTCAGCAAGTGTTCTTAAACCAAAACGAACTCTGTATCTATATTAGAACCTGAGATATAGATCTTTGAATGTAGGAAAATTGCCAAAAACCTACAAAAATCCATAACTCCACATTGAATGTCCGCGCCTAGCTCCTCTCCAACTCGACCGATTTAAAAGTTCAAAAACTCAAAAGGTAGAAGGTATTTTAGCGAGTGTTCTTAAACCAAAACGAACTCTGTATCTATATCAGAACCTGAGATATGGATCTTTGAATGTAGAAAAATTGCCAAAAATTTACAAAAATCCATAACTCCACATTGAAAGTCCGCGCCTAGCTCCTCTCCAACTCAACCGATTTAAGTGTTCAAAAACTCAAAAGAAAGAAGGTATTTCGGCGAGTGTTCTTAAACCAAAACAAACTCTGTAGCTGTATTAGAACCTGAGATATAGATCTTTGAATGTAGGAAAATTGCCAAAAACCTACAAAAATCCATAACTCCACATTGAATGTCCGCGCCTAGCTCCTCTCCAACTCGACCGATTTAAAAGTTCAAAAACTCAAAAGGTAGAAGGTATTTTAGCGAGTGTTCTTAAACCAAAACGAACTCTGTATCTATATCAGAACCTGAGATATGGATCTTTGAATGTAGGAAAATTGCCAAAAACCTACAAAAATCCATAACTCCACATTGAATGTCCGCGCCTAGTTCCTCTCCAACTCGACCGATTTAAATGTTCAAAAACTCAAAAGAAAGAAGGTATTTCAGCAAGTGTTCTTAAACCAAAACGAACTCTGTATCTATATTAGAACCTGAGATATAGATCTTTAAATGTAGAAAAATTGCCAAAAACCTACAAAAATCCATAACTCCACATTGAATGTCCGCGCCTAGCTCCTCTCCAACTCGACCGATTTAAAAGTTCAAAAACTCAAAAGGTAGAAGGTATTTTAGCGAGTGTTCTTAAACCAAAACGAACTCTGTATCTATATCAGAACCTGAGATATGGATCTTTGAATGTAGGAAAATTGCCAAAAACCTACAAAAATCCATAACTCCACATTGAATGTCCGCGCCTAGTTCCTCTCCAACTCGACCGATTTAAATGTTCAAAAACTCAAAAGAAAGAAGGTATTTTAGCGAGTGTTCTTAAACTAAAACGAAGTCTCTATCTTGAGTAGAACCTGAGATATTGGGGATAGAACGTGTGTATGTGAAAAACTCTCATAAGTAATGTACAGAAGGTAATCGCATTTGAGTATAACTTGAGCTAGAGCTGAGAGCTGGGACAGCTTTTTTCGGAAAAAAAAGTTTTGCTAAACTTTTATAAGAATTGTTATAATTTGGACAGATTTCGTGAAAATTTAGAAGATATGAACCAAGAGCAGGGAAAGAGTATGCATCAGGACTTGGGCGTCAAAAAAGTCAAAGCATCAGAGAAGAACAGTAAAATGAAGTTTTTTCGAAATAAAATGATATGTTAAAATGTTTTATACCGATATATATGAAACAGAAAAAAAAACTTATGACCAAACTAAATTCAAATTCGTCTTAAATGTCACTGCTACAACTCTATTGAAAAATCCTATTTCAGTACTTCTCTTTTTGCTTCCGCTTCATCCAATCCGCATCTTAGGTTGGTTTATTAAATTTCGTGTCAGATTTCTTCATTCTGAAGTATAAAAATAAAGTTATTGATTATATATGATCCTTTTCGACCCGTGGATACGAGATATCAGTTTTATTCCATAAATTTCTCACGCAATAAATCGTTTCATAAGTTCATGTCAAACAAAACATAAGTTTTAAGTCCTTAATATTGTGTATTCGATATTTCAATAATAGATAAAAAACATGAAATGACACAGGTGCTAAAGTTGATGATGGTTTACGAATTCTGATCCTCTAACTAATTATGTTTTTTCAAACATTTTCGATAAGAAAATAATACAAAAGAATTGGTTCTATTGAATATTTTGTTTTTGGAAAAATTTCGAGTTCTTTGGGTTGATTTTTTTTTTAATAAACACACCTTCATATTATTTTATGAACTACCCTTAGGGAACGTGAAAAATTAAACCCCTTAATGCTTTATCAAAGGCCTTAGAAAGTATTTGAAGATTGTTTCATTAAAATTTTATTCAACTTTGAAACAAAATAAATTAGGTTATATATAACCACTCATAATTATTTTTAAAAATCTAGGCATACAAGGGTTGTTGCTTTTTTTGTTTTGGAACGAAAACATTTATTGTTTTTCAAAATATTCTTCATTAAGATCAATACATCAACCATCAACCGCTTCTTCGGGTGTAGAAAAACGAGCCCGCAATTCATTTTTGAACTTTTGATAAGAAGAAATCATTGGGTGTCAAACAAAGATTGTTCAAAAACGTTTTCTGTTTGAACTGATGTTTGAGAGAATGATTCGTCTTCTGAGAATCAGTTTCACTGATTTTTTCGAACATTTCTTGCAAACAGATGCTTGTGTATCGTTTTCTATTTCGAAAAAAACTGGCAACCATTTTTGCGTGCGCGTACAATTCTTGTTGGATTTGACTGGCCTTGAAGAACCCATACAGTCGATTGTTTCGGGTTCATATACATAGATATTCGTCACAATCTTATAGACGCCTTTTTTTTAAGTACAAATCAGCTTACGCACATCATCGACGTTTTCAGGCACAACAGACGATTTTGGTTAACCTTCACGAAATTCCTCCTGTAGCGAAGTGTGACCGATAAGTCGAAGAGAGTTGATCGACACAAAACAGTTGGTTTAATCCACGTGAACAGTCATATAAAAGTCTTGCCATATTTCAAAATTTAAGTAGCCACCCTCGTATAAATTCCTACTTTTCTTCCAAGGCCCTCCGCACACGGGTCGACTCATTTGCAATTCGAGTTGTGAACGGGAGTCGCACGCAACCTTGTCTGTGTTTCACAGTGGGAGTCCTCACAGGGGCCAACTGCCAGTTGGCAACGTGAATTGCAGCAACGCTGACTCAATTAATATTTCTTTCGGTGAAGACGTGGAGAAGCATGAATTCTTCAAAGCTTTTTTTTGTCATCCTATAGAATGCTACAAACTTTGTATCTGTTTGTTTAAGTTCTTCGGCAGCAACAAACAGCCTGCGTCTTAGGTTTTTTTTATGTACGGATGACACCAATATTTCCTTTTTCCTCCTCTACGATACCGTCTGTACTGATAGTAATCTATCATTTCTTCCTCAGACTCACTATTGCTAGAATGCATTTTCAAAAACTAGCACTACTTAAAGTAAAATTATGAAGATATAATTTCACTCGTCAGAGCTCTGTTACCGACTGAAACCGACTATCAGCCGAGAGTTGCGGATGAAGTTGCATACATGGTCCTCCTATGTGTGGACTCCAGTTGCAAACAGGTTGCACTACTCCGATTGCGCGTTGCGCAGTCAAGTTGCAAACTCAACTTGCAAATGAGTCGACCCGTGTGGGGAGGGCTTAAGAGTTTTAGTCAGCAGTTTCTCAGTAATACCAGGAAAACAGTGAACATCATACAGTGATGAGAAAGAGATGGATATTGAATTAAATACAATAATTATTATGAAATGGTTCATTTTAAAGAGTAAATAGAAGGTGAAGATGTGGCAGTTTCATGTTTTTAAAAAAAAATAATAAGAATGCTAAAATTTTTGATATAGAAAACTGAATCAAAAAATTAATATGAAGGGTGGCAATTACATAACAAGATTGGTGATATAAAATATTTTATTTCGTTAATATGTATATTTATTTATCATTACTTTCAATATATAACCCTATTTTATCCCTACATCTCTCCATAAGAATCTTCCATTGTTCAAAACAGTACAGAAAGTCGTTTTTTGTTAGTTCCTTGAGTGCGCCTGTCATTTTTACCTTCACAAGTCCAACAGACTCAAATCTAGTTCCTTTTAATCTATATTTGACATTAAGAGACACATAGAAGTCGCACGGTACAAGATACGGCGAATAAAGTGGGCAATTCCACACTGAAATGTTGTACTTGGTTAAAAACATCTTGACGGACACTTCCTTTAGATCTCTGTTTGCTGCATTGCCTTATACCACGTTCCACGTCCTATGGAAATGGGATAAAAAGTATCCAAGTCTTTCTCCAGGTTTTAGAACCACGATCTTTTGAACTGACTTACTTTTAGTACCATCAACAAATGACAGTGGGTGATGGATTCAAATTTGAGATCAGTAATGATCCTTTCGGCATTAATGGGTTGAATTTTGAACAATTATTGCTTGAACGGAGTATTTCCAACTGAAATTATCGAAACAAAGTGAAATTAAATCTAAAAACTAATAAGAATGTAAGTAAATAACAAAATTGGTGATTTCCATTGTTCAAAACAGTACAGAAAGTCGTTTTTTGTCAGTTCCTTGCGTGCGCCTGTCATTTTTACCTTCACAGCTCCAACAAACTCTAATCTAGTTCCTTTTAATCTATATTTGACATTAAGAGAGACTTAGAAGTCGCACGGTACAAGATCCGGCGAATAAGGTGGGCAGTTCGACACTGGAATGTTGTACTTGGTTAAAAACATCTTGACGGACACTTCCTTTAGATCTCTGTTTGCTGCATTGCCTTATACCACGTTCCACGTCCTATGGAAATGGGATAAAAAGTATCCAAGTCTTTCTCCAGGTTCTAGAACCACGATCTTTTGAACTGACTTACTTTTAGTACCATCAACAAATGACAATTGGTGATGGATTCAAATTTGAGATCAGTAATGATCCTTTTAGCATTAATGGGTTGAATTTTGAACAATTATTGCTTGAACGGAGTATTTCCAACTGAAATTATCGAAACAAAGTGAAATTAAAACTAAAAACTAATAAGAATGTAAGTAAATAACAAAATTGGTGATTTCCATTGTTCAAAACAGTACAGAAAATCGTTTTTTGTCAGTTTCTTGAGTGCGCCTGTCATTTTTACCTTCACAAGTCCAACAGACTCAAATCTAGTTCCTTTTAATCTATATTTGACATTAAGAGACACGTAGAAGTCGCACGGTACAAGATACGGCGAATAAAGTGGGCAGTTCCACACTGGAATGTTGTACTTGGTTAAAAACATCTTGACGGACACTTCCTTTAGATCTCTGTTTGCTGCATTGCCTTATACCACGTTCCACGTCCTATGGAAATGGGATAAAAAGTATCCAAGTCTTTCTCCAGGTTCTAGAACCACGATCTTTTGAACTGACTTACTTTTAGTACCATCAACAAATGACAATTGGTGATGGATTCAAATTTGAGATCAGTAATGATCCTTTTAGCATTAATGGGTTGAATTTTGAACAATTATTGTTTGAACGGTGTATTTTTATTCAAAATTATCAAAACAAAGTGAAATAAAATTTTTAAATTCGTGTCAGGTTATTTGAATTGTAGATTTTCATATTAATATCTACTACACCGTCATAATTGTTTAAAAAAACACGTTTTTTACAAAGGACACAATTTTGAAGTTCTTTGAATTGAATTGAATGAAATTAGGCGCGACTTTATAGATTGAATCGATTTGAACAGATAAATTGTGAACAAATACGATGTTAAGAATATGTGCTTTTGCTATAAAATTATAAAAAAAAAAAATTCATAACACCAAGACCGTGCGCTAATTACCACATGCTGCAGCAGCTCCAAACTATAAAAATTCCAAATCTCACGAGCTTTTCGTTATCATTTCATATTATATAATTTTACTTTGAAATTAAATTTTACTTTGCCACTGTTCTCTTGAGCACTATGGTTAAGAACACGATGAAGTTTCCTCTTTTAATATGTTGGATAATTCAATAAAGCCCAAAATTTTGAACGAGCAACTTTGATGGATCCATTATAAGTGAATAATTTACATAGAAATGTTTGTGTAAGTACAAATATACACTTGATATCATGTGGGACAGGACAGTAATTAGTTTTATAGCATTTTCTATGTGGAATGCTGTAAATACTAATATAGAGTTATTAAAAAAAATATATCCACTTTGATCTAGTGCTGGAAACATTCCAAGTGATTCTAATAATTCAAGGATGGAGTGAAAAAATGTAAATGCGAACTTTTACATGAACCTTTTCACCAAAAAAATTGAAGAGAACTTTTCCATTAATGAAAATTGGAAAGCTTGTATAAATTAACCATGAAGGGATGTCGTGGATTAATAAAACTACAGTTTTATTCAAAATTTCCTGGACTATAAACAATTTGTTAACGTAGGTAATATCAATATAGACATTTAATTACACATTTGAATATTATGAATATGAGTTTGACGATATAAATAATTTTACACTACTATCTGAGGGCCAGGAGTGACTCAAACCCAATGGTTAACAATCCGCAACTTTTACAACGACTTGTACAATCAAAAACGAATTTTTTAATCGATTTTCGAACTAAAAAAGTTACTTTCAATTTGACTCGATAAAAATTATGGTTTAGGGGATATTTTTAAATCGTTCTACATGCCAAAGAAACCGTCCTGATTATTTTCCAAAATCAATTCCAGATTATAAAAAACTTTTCATAAAATATTGATTGATCCTCGTATAATTGTCTTCCGCCAATTGCATCTAATATACTTACAAAAGGAATAAATGGAAATTTAGTTAGTTAGCCGACAACTTATCAAATGAAAACAAAAAAAAATTAATAAATCTTCGAAGTGTGCACTTTGCACTTGTGCACACAATGAGTTGAAAATTGTAATTGACAAGGACGATGAAGTAAACACCGACGAGAATGGAATTGGACCAGTTCTTAAATCAATTTCCATTCAATGTATCCATATTTTGAGGTATTTCTTGAACATTATAGTTGATTAAAGTTAAATGCCACTCAGTTCAGAGATATCATCCCGATACAAGCATTGAAAGGGTTGTATTTTATCTATAAAAGTAAATCCTAAAAAGTTTCCCGTTACAAAATATTAAGAATTCTTTCCAAAAGGGAAGGTATTAGTGTTTATACACGTTTTATGAGGAAGTGAATAACCTTGGTAGTTCTAGCAAACCATAATCTACAGATATTAATCCCATATTAAACTTATGGGACATTATCAAGGGAATAAAAACAAACTAATTTCACAATAAATAGACTCAAAATAGAAAAAAAAATGTAAATTAATATGACAAACTCTTATTATCATGTTACTGTACCTGTTAATATTTTTTAAATTTCTAAATTACATTTTTTTTTCTTTTTTAATTACTTATGAAATATTTCCTAATATAATTTATTGTTATTATAACTCAAAATGTTGTTTTTGATTAATTATGAACCCATATTTCACAAAATATCTCTCATAATTTATCAAGTCATTATATTTATATACGAGGGTTGCTAATAAAGTTTATAAATATGGCAACACAGATGGGAAGATGTCAAATCTTACCATAAATCGTGTGATGAATTTCTATGATTTTCGACGTGGATTAAACCATCTCGAGCCATTATATTTTGCCGGTTTGCCGGACCCGGTCAATTCTGAATGATACACCAGGATTTCTTTGCCACAAGTGTTCGTAAAAATCACTGGAACCAATCGCAGACGAAGAATCATTCTCCACCACGACAATCCGAGCTTCCACACATCAGTTCAAACAAAAACTTTTTCGACAGTCGAAACATCGAATTGATGGGTTTGACTGGACTGGAACCCAATGATTTCTTCTTAGTCCCGCAGATCAAAAATAAATTGCGAAATCAACGTTTTTCAACACCCGAAGAAGCTGTTGATGCGCTCAAATTACATGTTTTGGAGATACCTCAATTGGAATGGAAAAATGATCTTAATGGAGAATATTTTGGAAAACAATGAAGCCATATTTGTTTTTATTTGTCTCAAAACTTGAGTAGCGGAAAACTTTTTGAAATTTGAGTTTAATCTCAGATTGAACATTTCTAACAAACTTTAATCGGTGGGTGGGTTTCTGGTTTACTTCAACAGTCCTTTTTTCTAAGTACGATCCTGAACGCGTGTAATTTCCTTTGCCTGAGTAAACTATGCTAAGAAGAGGTAAAATTCGTTAGGTACACTAACTTAGTTAATACCCAGTTCTAGTATGCCTCTAAGAAAATGCGGTGTTGATAAATTACAAAGGATGCTTGAATTAGACTATAATTTAAAATGGAAAATTATTTTTTTAAAAAATGCAACGTTTTATGTACATACGTAGTAAAAAGCTATGACTCTGCCAATAAGATCTATGATGAAATCTCTTCGTTATTTGCTAGAACAATCAAGGTGTACAATGCATCAAAAATCCCTACAGCAAAAACGGGATATACAGTGTGAGCCAAGTCAGGTATAATACTATTTTCCAATAAATCTAAATACGCCTAAAATGAAAAAAAAGATCAATTATATTGTCGCCTATTATTCCAGTTCATACATTCAGTTTTTCGGAATATTGGGTGTGGGATTCACGCATCCAACGAGGATTGTTACGTGACCAGTATCTACAATCATGTCGATTTACGTTTCCATTATTTGGATCGTTTTGATTGTAACATTTTTCCACCATTAGGTCCGCAAACTCTTCTCGTCTATCAAAATCGTCTGTATTGTATGGATTGAATTTATTATCAAATGAAATTTTCATTACGGATTTTCGCGAAATATTCCCTGGATATTTGTCTAGTATTCAAATGTGAATCGTCTTCCAACGGGACACAAATATCTAGAGATTTGTTTAAATCAGGGCGCAGAAAAACTGCATCAACTGTAAGTCAGGGCGCAGAAAAACAGCATCAACTGTAAATCATGGTGCAGAAAAACTGCATCAATGTAAATCAGGGCGCAGAAAAACTGCATTAACTGTAAAACTGGTGCAGAAAAACTGCATCAACTGTAAATCAGGGCGCAGAAAAACTGCATCAATGTAAATCAGGGCGCAGAAAAACTGCATTAACTGTAAAACTGGTGCAGAAAAACTGCATCAACTGTAAATCAGGGCGCAGAAAAACTGCATCAATGTAAATCAGGGCGCAGAAAAACTGCATTAACTGTAAAACTGGTGCAGAAAAACTGCATCAACTGTAAATCAGGGCGCAGAAAAACTGCATCAATGTAAATCAGGGCGCAGAAAAACTGCATTAACTGTAAAACTGGTGCAGAAAAACTGCATCAACTGTAAATCAGGGCGCAGAAAAACTGCATTAACTGTAAAACTGGTGCAGAAAAACTGCATCAACTGTAAATCGGGGCGCAGAAAAACTGCATCAACTGTAGATTAATTTTTTACTGAATCAGTTTCGTTAAACTTTGTTATTAATTTACTGACTCAAAGATTATTAAAAAAACGAATTTTAAAACAAAAGAGACCTAAAATGAAGAATATAGAAAGAATAAACAAAATAAAAAATTAGAAAAAAGTGAATTAGATACATTAATATATCAAAAAGTATAATAAATAAGAAATTAAAAATATTTACTAACAGTAGATCTTGTTAGGGGATTTCGGTTAGGATATAAATTATTAAAAACATTAAACGTTGTGATAACAAAGTTCATTATTTTTCCGAAAAAAAAAAGATCTGACAACAATGTAAATACCACCATAATACCGGCCGTAGATACAGATAATTGAGACGTTTCATACATAAAACTCACTCTGTATATGTAATGTCTGATTGTTATTTTACCTTGGTAAAGGAAGTCGACTTTAGGATACAATTTTACAGCAAGGATTCCGACGTTGTGTCACAGTTCGTAAAAATAAAGGCCTTTCTGCATGTATACAAAATGCAAATTTCGAAAAAGGCGAATGTCATTATGTTACAATGCTGAAGATTTGTTTACAGTTGATGCAGTTTTCCTGCGCCCTGATTTAGATAAATATTTCACTGAACCAGTTTCTTTAAACTTTGTTATCAATTTACTGACTTGAAGATTATTAAAAAAAATTAATTTTAAAACAAAAGGGACCTAAAATAAAGAATATTTAGATGCGTTAATATATGAAAAGGTCTAAGAAATAAGAAATTGAAGAAATTTACTGACAGTAGATATTGTTAGGGGATTTCGGTTAGGATATAAATTATTAGAGACATTACAAGTCTCTTGTTGACTTTTAGATCTTTCACCATATCCTAATATTTAAAATATCAATTCGCTATTTATATACAATGTTGGCAATCAAAAAGATCCTTTCGATTCATATCTACAATCCGTTCATCCCGTATTATAGAAAGTTTTTTGTACGATGTAGCCAAAGAATTATCAAGTGGCGATGCTGTAGATAATACTGATGATGCAGCAACTAGCACTATTGGTAAATTCAGAGAATATGATACGCCAAATGGATTATTAAATGCCAAAAAGGAGAGAATGTTTTTTGAAATATAACTTGGACTATTCTACTATCCGCCTAACATAATTAATAATAAAAAATGTTATTTATTGTAAATCTGTTTACTGTTTAATACTAGACGTATTTCAAATTTCCAGTCTCTAATTACAAACATTATTTTGAATAAACTTCGATATAATAAAGTCGGAAATTGTATAGAACCTTAATTTTCCGTTGGTGATTATTCAAACCATCAGTAATGGTGAGGTGGCATCGCAACGGATTTTCAATTTGACAGCTTATTTTCTCTTAAATGAACGGTACCTTATCGCTTTAGTCTATGAGCTAACCAGAATGAATGCAAAATTTATTTCAGTTAATTCAGCGAGCAACAAAATTGTTTCGGTAAAGATAAGGATTTCAGGAAAAGCATTTTCAGGTTTGGTGAGTTTCATCCCTCTTCCTTTTATATGGAGTCTGCAGGATCCATCTTGCCGGGAAGTTGTTAAAGGAAATGTCTTAGTTAGATTTATGTCTTGGCACTATATGCTGAAGATAAATTGAGATTAGTACACTGAAAAATGTTGGTAGATTATTCTTACTGTTTATGATAAATATTAGGGATAATCGCGAAATTTTTCTAGATAGATATTTATAAATAAAGATATTTTGGCACCGATTTTTCATGATAAACACTCCGTAAGGTAACGAGTCAATATACGAGGTTTTAAATTGCAGGGATGATCATCCAGTGTACCAAGGTTTGAAAACATAAATTTTTCTCGATAAAAACCACGTTTCTAATCGATTTTTCATGAATAACTCAAATACTTCCAAAAAAGGATTGAAAATAAAATAGAGCTTATAAAAAAACAAAGCGATTGCTTTTCTTAAATTTGATTTAAACATAATACAAACTGAATTATGATTTATTGAAGGTTGAATATTTTTATCGAACGAAAATTTTTAAAAATTCAACGTCGAGTAACAGAAAAACGGTCAACTTTTTGATATAATTGCTTTTAACCTTTTTCAAAGTACTTTTAAAAATCTTTAAAATGAGAGTTGGTGGAACTTTCTAGCATTAAAACTAAGAAAGTTATGATTGAAATAAAATTGATTTATATTTTGTTTTGGAATAAAAAACCTCAATTTCACCCTTAGCAATAGTACCCAAATTGCATTAAAAATATAATCCGGTGATGAGTTATTTTATTCACGTACTAATAATGATTTTTGAAAGTTTGAATGATTTAAAATGCAGAATTTCGAAAAAAATTACGTTTAAAGTCGAAAAATTTTAAAAAATTTCTCTTTTTTTTTCATAATTTCTGAAAAACTATATATATATACATAAAAATTGATGGGAAACAGTATTTTTTTAACAAATATTTTGCTTTTCACAAATTTTTTGTAACTTCTGAAACAACTGAGATATGACCTCACAAATCGTACCCTAACGTATGACTGATACCATTTTCAAACCCTTTATACGTTGACTATGAAAAATAGAGGACTAAAGAGAATTAAAACGTTAATAAACTTACAGTTTATAAAATTTTCTATAAATTTTAGGTTTTTAGCATCTAATTTCTTGAAAATTAACGGACATATGGCCAAAAAACTAAATAAACTTTTTTCAAATTTTGGAGTTTGAAGTTTTTAGAGTATAAATGAAAGTGTGTATCGGAAATGTGAATGATTTTTCTATTTTCTCCTCATAAGGGATGATTTATAGGGGTTGAAGATTTTAAATACATATTATTCCACTTAAGAGAAATAAAAAATGCCAATTTGAAATATCTAACCTAACCTAACTAAAAAATTGTATTTGTGCGTCTATGAATATTTTTTAAAACTTTTTTCCCGAAATAAGGGATGATTTATAAGGATTGAATATTTGCGCTGCAAAATATTTGGGTTGGACACAAACAAAAAGAGTCAATTTAATATAAGTAAGTTACCACAAAGCTATTTAATTTTTTTACTTTTATATTAACCGGGGGTGCTTTATAAGGGATGAAATAAATCAAGAACGGTAGAAAAATCATGAATACTATATTACAACTTTTATTTAACCCTTAAAACAATTTTTCTACTCATTAAATGCTTTTATTTATAATTTTATTGATTTTTTGCAATAAGGGGTAGTTTTCACCCCTAATAGTGATTAGCACATAACGGCATAAAGTAGATTTTGAAGATAAGGGTAAGTCAAGCTTAATTCCAAATTTTCATGCAAATCGATGTGAGTTCATGGTAATCAGAGGTAATACTTCATTTCTACATGGGAACCTGGACTTTTGAGAAATTATTTTTCAAAAATGTGTTTCTTAACTTTATGTGAAACTGAACGTAACTCGTTTAACACGTCAGCTTGTGTCCAATGTTGCCATTAATCATTTAGGGGATGGATTATGTTATTTTTTGATCCGTTACGTTATTTTCTCAATAATACTTTCAGAGGCCATATTTCGATTTAGTTTCATATTTTTATTTCACAAATTTGACAAATTTTGAACATTGGCAAAGTATCCTGGTTTATCTGTCACCATTTAAGTGGACACCACTCTGTTGGTAAGTTAGGTTAGGTTAGGTTGGACATGCGTAGATTAAACATGGCTGCTAGGTTAGGTTGTTTGTAAGGTAGGTTAGATTAGGGCTCCGCAACTAACCCCACCTTCCTTCAGAGGGATTATTTCGATTAAAAATAAATGTATTCGGTGACACTACTCTTTAAAGGTATCTTTTGGCTTGTTTTCAGAATTTTCAGTTATTTTTCTCTACCATGTCTATTCTCTTGAAAAGGTTCTTTTAGGACACGCAAATTCTACTCTTTCGAATGCGATGTTTACGGAGTTTGTACACAAATCAGTATAGCCGTTACTTATTCGTGTGGGAGCTGCTTTTTTATTGTTGTGACTCAAAAATTGAGCAACGGATTTTTATCTATATTAAAACTACAACTCCAACTTATAATTTATTGAAACAAGTTTATGGCAATGGAAGTTAGCCGTGTCCACGTGTTTATGACTGGCTTAGGCGTTTTCAAGATGGCCGAGATGGAGAAAAGAAATGTTAATTTTTCATCAAGACAATGCTCCAGTTCATTCTGCACTATGTGTTAAGTACAACATCCACCTTATTCGTCGGATCTTGCTCCGTGCGACTTCCATCTTTTTCCTAGGGTCAAATCTGTCTTAAAAGAAACAAATTTTGAATTTTTGAAGTTGTGAAAGAAAAAACTAATAGAAAAAAGTCTTCCTGCGATGTTTCCAACAATGCAAAATTGGTACGAAGGATAGAGGTGATCAAAATAGAAGTCTAGTTATTTAATAACTACACCTCGTAATTTAATCCCAGTTTAAGGTTCGTGCTGTAAATATTATTTATACATAATTCATATAATAGTTTATAAAGTGTAAATTACGAATTAGTTTTATTAGTTTTCATATTATATACCAGGCATGTAATAAAAGTCAATTTTTACTTTAAGCGAGTTACGTTAAACAAAGTTCAATTTAACTTTCCGAAGACGTGTTTTATTTGGAACGCTTTCATCTTGTGTATTAATATTCAGTGGTTCAAACGAGCTTTAAGTTGTATATAGTGCTTAGAAAATTCCAATCTCTATCGGGTACATGCATAATAAAAAATATTTAAAAGTAATTTTCTCGTTTTCTTGAATCATATCCGGTTTCATATTTAGTTTTTGCTCTGTTTTTTCGAAGAAGACGGAAAACTTGAAAAGATAATTATATAAATAACTATTTAATTTAATTTTAAAAGAAAGATTTTCAGTACATTAATTGCGGCGTAGGTAAAAATTGATGCCATAATTGTTAATGTAGTTATTTGAATAATAGTTGAATACATCATTTTTTATTCATATTTCTCTGTGGATTTAGTTCCATGATATACACTTTACGTCAAAAGTCAAAAATAATAATAAATTGACACACGAAGGCACTGAAGTTAACCTCTACTGGGTAACTGGAGATGATGAAAGTATTTGATTGCAAAAATTTAGATGAGAGAAGAAGATGCCGAAGAGACAGTTATAATGTATCTGTCAATTCTTCTTCTGTGATTTAAAATAATATACAAGGCGTTCATAGAAGTAGTTGACACATTAAATCGCATTCTGACAGAACTACAATTAAGAATAAGTCTGAAATACGAAAAAAACGAAGAAGTCGAAACTATATCAGTGGAAAATTAGACAAACTGTAATCTGTGGCAGTGGAACGCGGTTTCCTAATAAAGCAGGGGATATTTGAGAAAGTGAAATACCAAGGGGAAAATATATGAAAAATTATTGTTGAGAACTCAATTTATTTGGAGAACTAGAGCTTATAAATATCGTAAATCCAAAACATATCGAAGAGAATACTTCAAATTCCGTTTTATTTCAAATGTTGTTACTACAATTTCATTATTTAGAATTATTTTCAAAATTAACAATACCTCATTCCAAAAAAAGTGAAAAAGACTTGAAAATTTTGTAATAAATCATTTATCTATGGTGATATTTGAACTTAATGGATCTAAATACAGGATAAAACAAAAATATGAATCTATTTTTAGTAATTCAACGTTTACAATACCAAGGAACTTGTTGAATGTTTCTTTGTAAGATGGTGGATAAGATATGATCGAGACAAACGGTGTAGATGGCGCGCCTGTATGTTTAGAAGGTTGCGACTCGATTATGTGTTAGCTGGATCCCTAACTAACAGTTAACTAACGTTTCCCGTACGTACTATGAACATGAGTGAACGTGAAGTTCCGACCGTGTTTGCGCAACCTATTGTCATTAGTTTTTTGTTGTGGGAAGGCGTTAAAAACACAGAAATTCTTCGGCGTTTCCAAAATCCAATTGATAATTAGTAGTTGAGCAGGTCTGATGAGTCTAAACGGGAAAAGATTGCCACGAAACCGTCTAGAATGAGCAAGGTCGTCGACCGTGAACCAGCCTTACACCAGAAAAGTTTGACCGCGTAAAACAACTTCGTGGAGTTTATCACCGATTGCTGACGCAATACGAGGTGAAGGGGGGCGGTTTTTAAACGCGAATCTTCACTATAGACGAAACACGGATACACTATTACACTCCCAAAAGCAAGGTAGAGGAAGAATGAAGAAGAGGTGCGAGTCAAAGTGAAGACAACCAAATCCGCGTTGTAATTATGTGTACTGCATTCTAGGACCGATAGGAAGCGCTGTACGTTAACTTCCTACTCACACAATGATCTATGAATGCTGCATACTACTCTAAATTTCTGAAAACTTATGTGAAACCTGCTTATCGTTCTAATTTGTGCTCTCACGCTTGATAAAATATCAGAATGGGGGTGGGATATTTCACAATATCCCTATCACATTTGCAATCTGGGAAAAATGTACTCGGAGGTCAAATAGTTGATGAAAATACATCTTGTGAATGCTTTCTAGTTAATCCATGATCGTAAATAGTCGAGAAAATTGAAAAAAAAAGAAGTCCAATGAGCTTCGCGCACGCCAAAACCTCTATACTCCTATAATTACAAAGTCAAGGCGATTAGCTGCTCAGTTAGCTCAAAACCAGCAGTGAGTTTGTTACTGTCAACAGTGTTCTTGATGGTAAGCATAATATTTTTATTTTCTATTCTAATCATTTCATATTTTGTTTTGTTCGAGCTTTTAATTTCATCGGTGGGATTCCAAGGAGTAGGCAGATTGAGGCCTCGGAATCCGCCAAAAAAGGGGTGATTCGTTGCGTGGAGTAGGCAGATTGAGACCACTAAATCGGATTACTTCTTACCAATGAAGGAATAACCGCTCTATCCCCACCCTTCTCCTTATAATAGCTCCAAAGTAGGAGCCGAAGCGCGGTTCAACCCGTGAACGTAGTCCTGTAATAGTCCTAGATATATAAGTGGTTTCTTATTGAGAATGTGGCAATGAAACACCAAAGTGGACTAACTTTAATATATTTTCCGAGTTTTCGAATACTTAGGGAAATTATTCAGATTTGTGGTGGCTTCAAGTTGTGTAAATTGTAAAATTGTTGTAAAATTCATATACAACTTGAAGCCACCACAAATCTCAAATGAAAAATTCTAATATCTAAAATATACGAATTTTTAATGATAATAATCATTTTCACTTGGAAAATTCACGAAAAAACAACAAAGCAATCAAAAATAGATGGTAAATAATGAGAATGATTACTGCTAAAGTTCTATTTTGATCAACTTAGTTCATGATTGAATGATTTGATCAAATTCAAATGATTAAATTGATAAACAAGTCCATCTAAAATTGATACATTCCTTCACTAATTACTGCATTAATTACAAAAAAACTCTCATCAGCTAACGACTAATTAGAAATATGTTATTAATATCAACCTATCATAAATTTGGTATGCAATTTGTTAATTAAGGCATATGTTTATTTTCGTATAATCACGATACTGCGATTAGCGATTCGATTTTTAATTAACTAGATTTATTCCACACACTGTATGTAGCTGCGGTTTAGACATCTGATACTATTAACATTGCTTATCATAGAAAATCATTTAAATTAGTAATGATAATTGTAGTTGGAGTGTAATTGTACCAGAAACGTTTTACTTAATGTGCTATCGTTGCAAGTATTGGCGTTAAGTCCAGATGACGTTAACTGAACGCAGGTGTACAGCGTACATTATTGACACTCGTTACGAAATAATAAACGTTTTGGTGGAAGTTACTTTGATGTTAGAGCACTAATTTACACCGTTTTTATGCTCAAACTAAAAATTGTTCAAACTTTGTCATTTTGTTTACGATATCATTGGCTATAACAAATTTTAAAGCATTTTTTATAGTTTTTTGCCAGTTATTGTTTTTTATTATTGACTGACAGTAATCCCTAAACATATTTTCATCACAAAATACGTGAAAAAGTTCTTAAAAATATTTGATGTCAATTAAAAAGATTCCTCTGTTTATAACTCATACTTTTCAGGGAAAAAATTCGGAAAAAACATATTTAAACATATTTAAAGACGTATTCATTCCTATTTGTTCAAAAATTTTGCAATAAGTTAGCCACAACATCTTGTCATTTAGTATTTTCCAAAAATTCTACGATTACCTTTTTTAATGAAAACTTTTTCATTAACAGTAACAGAACATTCAAAATAAGCATCTTCTATAACTTTACTTTCAATTTTCGGCGTGAAATTTTTGGAAATATTGTTCGTTTACAGCCTGCGTAAAGTTAAAGACTTATTCATTCCTATTTGTTCAAAAATTTTGCAATAAGTTAGCCACAACATCTTATCATTTAGTATTTTCCAAAAATTCTACGAATACCTTTTTCAATGAAAACTTTTTCATTAACAGTAACGAAATCTTCAAAATAAGCATCTTCTATAACTTTACTTTCAATTTTCGGTATGAAATTTTTGGAAATATTGTTCGTTTAGAGCCTGCACAAAGTTAAAGACTTATTCATTCCTATTTGTTCAAAATTTTGCAATAAGTTAGCCACAACATCTTATCATTTAGTATTTTCCAAAAATTCTACGAATACCTTTTTTAATGACAACTTTTTCATTGACAGTAACGAAACTTTCGAAATAAGCATCTTCTATAACTTTACTTTCAATTTTCGGTATGAAATTTTTGGAAATATTGTTCGTTTAGAGCCTGCACAAAGTTAAAGACTTATTCATTCCTATTTGTTCAAAATTTTGCAATAAGTTAGCCACAACATCTTATCATTTAGTATTTTCCAAAAATTCTACGAATACCTTTTTTAATGACAACTTTTTCATTGACAGTAACGAAACTTTCGAAATAAGCATCTTCTATAACTTTACTTTCAATTTTCGGTATGAAATTTTTGGAAATATTGTTCGTTTAGAGCCTGCACAAAGTTAAAGACTTATTCATTCCTATTTGTTCAAAAATTTTGCAATAAGTTAGCCACAACATCTTATCATTTAGTATTCTCCAAAAATTTTACGAATACCTTTTTAAATGAAAACTTTTTCATTAACAGTAACGAAACTTTCGAAATAAGCATCTTCTATAACTTTACTTTCAATTTTCGGCGTGAAATTTTTGGAAATATTGTTCGTTTACAGCCTGCGTAAAGTTAAAGACTTATTCATTCCTATTTGTTCAAAAATTTTGCAATAAGTTAGCCACAACATCTTATCATTTAGTATTCTCCAAAAATTCTACGAATACCTTTTTAAATGAAAACTTTCTCATTAACAGTAACGAAACTTTCGAAATAAGCATCTTCTATAACTTTACTTTCAATTTTCGGCGTGAAATTTTTGGAAATATTGTTCGTTTACAGCCTGCGTAAAGTTAAAGACTTATTCATTCCTATTTGTTCAAAAATTTTGCAATAAGTTAGCCACAACATCTTATCATTTAGTATTCTCCAAAAATTTTACGAATACCTTTTTAAATGAAAACTTTTTCATTAACAGTAACGAAACTTTCGAAATAAGCATCTTCTATAACTTTACTTTCAATTTTCGGCGTGAAATTTTTGGAAATGTTGTTCGTTTACAGCCTGCGTAAAGTTAAAGACTTATTCATTCCTATTTGTTCAAAAATTTTGCAATAAGTTAGCCACAACATCTTATCATTTAGTATTCTCCAAAAATTCTACGAATACCTTTTTAAATGAAAACTTTTTCATTAACAGTAACGAAACTTTCGAAATAAGCATCTTCTATAACTTTACTTTCAATTTTCGGTATGAAATTTTTGGAAATATTGTTCGTTTAGAGCCTGCACAAAGTTAAAGACTTATTCATTCCTATTTGTTCAAAATTTTGCAATAAGTTAGCCACAACATCTTATCATTTAGTATTTTCCAAAAATTCTACGAATACCTTTTTTAATGACAACTTTTTCATTGACAGTAACGAAACTTTCGAAATAAGCATCTTCTATAACTTTACTTTCAATTTTCGGCGTGAAATTTTTGGAAATATTGTTCGTTTACAGCCTGCGTAAAGTTAAAGACTTATTCATTCCTATTTGTTCAAATATTTTGCAATAAGTTAGCCACAACATCTTATCATTTAGTATTCTCCAAAAATTTTACGAATACCTTTTTAAATGAAAACTTTTTCATTAACAGTAACGAAACTTTCGAAATAAGCATCTTCTATAACTTTACTTTCAATTTTCGGCGTGAAATTTTTGGAAATATTGTTCGTTTACAGCCTGCGTAAAGTTAAAGACTTATTCATTCCTATTTGTTCAAAAATTTTGCAATAAGTTAGCCACAACATCTTATCATTTAGTATTCTCCAAAAATTTTACGAATACCTTTTTAAATGAAAACTTTTTCATTAACAGTAACGAAACTTTCGAAATAAGCATCTTCTATAACTTTACTTTCAATTTTCGGCGTGAAATTTTTGGAAATGTTGTTCGTTTACAGCCTGCGTAAAGTTAAAGACTTATTCATTCCTATTTGTTCAAAAATTTTGCAATAAGTTAGCCACAACATCTTATCATTTAGTATTCTCCAAAAATTCTACGAATACCTTTTTAAATGAAAACTTTTTCATTAACAGTAACGAAACTTTCGAAATAAGCATCTTCTATAACTTTACTTTCAATTTTCGGTATGAAATTTTTGGAAATATTGTTCGTTTAGAGCCTGCACAAAGTTAAAGACTTATTCATTCCTATTTGTTCAAAAATTTTGCAATAAGTTAGCCACAACATCTTATCATTTAGTATTCTCCAAAAATTCTACGAATACCTTTTTAAATGAAAACTTTTTCATTAACAGTAACGAAACTTTCGAAATAAGCATCTTCTATAACTTTACTTTCAATTTTCGGTATGAAATTTTTGGAAATATTGTTCGTTTAGAGCCTGCACAAAGTTAAAGACTTATTCATTCCTATTTGTTCAAAAATTTTGCAATAAGTTAGCCACAACATCTTGTCATTCAGTATTTTCCAAAAATCCTACGAATACCTTTTTAAATGAAAACTTTTTCATTAACAGTAACGAAACTTTCGAAATAAGCATGCTCTATATTAAATAAGGACTGCTTTCAACAAGATAAGATACGCTGAAGACTTATTATATTATAAAATTTTATCCTTATAGTTAACCTTCTCATTCGAATATAAATCTCATCGATTATTGATTTTTAGTTCATCTCTTGTCTACAACATGCCTCAAATACGCCATTGCAATTTATAAATGAAAATATGAAAGAGAATTATTTTGAAAGGACTCGACAAGTAAACACAAATCGTTCACTAACTTTATGTTCTCGTTTAATTTATTTTCTTTTTCTTTCATATCGTCTTTTTCCAGGTTATGATCTGATCTATCGGAATCCAAAGAATTTCGCTTTATTAAAGGTGTTCTCGTTTGATTATCGATCTCATTCAATTAAAATTCGAAATATCATAATTTATTTGCTTCGAAATGGAGATACAAATCGTAAAATATGAAATGTATTCATAGTTTGTGCTCGAAGATTTTGTTATCTCAATGCTCATCATTACTGTATTAAAATGTTCAGGTTGTTTGTCCGATATATATTCTTGAAGGAAATCGCAATTCACTCTCTATCAATCATATTCTTATTGTTTATTTTTTATTGTTCACGTCTACCTGATTAGGATAGTTATTTTATAAAAGAAATAGAAAAAAACAAACCAAGTACCAGCGGTTCCCAATATAATCGGAAATTCAATCACCTTCGCCCTTCGACAACCTTACCAACTAAACTTTTTGGTTCGATATAAGTTTCGACGAGATGTAGGTATATAAGCAGCGAAGTCATTATACGAACTAAAAACACGCTTTCTTAGCACAAAAGATACTAGTACGAGATGTTATTTTTTAGTTTTATGTCCTTTGAAAGCGTGTTTTTTAGCTTTAATTTTTTTTTAAAACCATATTTATATCGGATAAATATCCAGGCTCAGTTTACATTTACGAAAGTTACAAAGAAGAAAGTTGAGGAACTTGGTGGTAGCTCCTATCAATCCAGTATTTAATCCGGATCTTGTACCATTAGATTTCTATTCAAATCCGTGGCGAAATTGTCGCGTGGGAAATTTTTACGTCTAAGATCAAAGAATAGTTTTACCAAGGTCTCAAAGAGCTTGCTGAATGCTGGATTAAAACCATAGATTTTGAAGGTTTTCGTTTTGTATGGTTATTTGATTAATGAAGTGAACTTTGGAAGTTTATTAACAAGCTACGTCACAATATAAACTACACAAACGAGTTTGTTAGTCACTACTTTAGTCAAAGTCTTTTTCTCCAAGACAAATATGATATAATAAAGGGAAGTTTTTTGTTTGTTGTACATCCGCATGCTATAAAATGTGTTTGATCAAAAGAGACATTTCGACGAAAGTCTTGAAGGTCATATTCCATTAGATATTTCAAAAGAAAAAAAAAACAGTCAAAAAGATGATTTCCGTTTTATAAACTCGGAAACATAAAGGTCCTTTTACGTAACCCGATGACATCGCCATCGTTTTTTTTTTAAAAATCAACTGGAAATAACAAATGATTGCATATGTGTTAAAATGTCAACGGATTTCGCGACAGAATTGGATTCGAGCGCATTATTTATATCATTTAGAATGTGTATTACATTCCACAACAAGAATTATATCTTAACATAAAAACAAATGATAGTTGTCGCAGTTTCCTTCGAAGTTAGGTTAGGAAACAGCAAAAGTCTTTCGCATGCGCAAACATATTTCCCAACTTGGCATATTAAGGTGGGAAACTTTGCAGACAATCCTCGTATAGTTAGTGAAATCTTTATATTCCATTTCGAAATTGAACAATTCCAAATTATCTTTATATTAACAGTGAATGTTTGCGATAGTTTGTTGATTAAATAAATTTGCACAACTTCTATTCGGTATTTCAATTTGTTCCATTAACATTATGATAATTAAATGTTTTAACAGTGTTTCGCGTAAATCAGTTCCTTCTACGAAATGTCTGATCATGAATCTCGACAAAAAGCTCACCCGACCCTGTCTTCAACGTATCACAGTCACGTGAAAGGAATGTAAGCTATTCATTTCATGCACCGTCGATTCGCAATGCGCCCTCTGTTGCGAGAATTTTCCATTCACCCCAAAGGCGGGAAACTCGGACTTTGCATTCGGGGCCGTTGTTAGGCCAGTCGAGACTTTTGCAACATTATAGAAAACGTTTCCTTTGACAGAACCAGAAACTTTTAATACGAAGTTGAAATAAACTGTTTACATAAAAGTGAAGTTAAACAAATAACCAAGGATTGGTTTACTAAATTCAATAAGTTTGAAGAGAAAAAGCTGAAACAATAAGCAGTAATAATGATAAATCATACAAATTATCCAAAAATAACCGAAATCCGTTTTTAAATGCTATATATCTACAAATATTTACAAAACAACTATATCCATTTGTCCCAGCGGTGCTTCCACTGTTCGAAACATTGTTCGAACTCATCTTTAGAGATGACTGCAAGTTCCTGTCTCGTTCTTCTCTTGATGTCTTCAAATCAATCAAATCAATGCTCCTTTTCATGCGTGGAAACAAGAAAAAGTCGCATGGAGCCAGGTCAGGCTGGTATGATGCGTGGGGCAGCGGAACCATGTTATTTTTAACCAAAAACTGGCTAACAGTGATGGCTGAGTTTGCCGGTTCGTTGTCATGGTGGAAGAACCAGTCCCAGAGTCCCAAATCGGGTTTTTTTTGACGAACACTGTTGCGGAATCTTCTTAACACTTCCAAATAAAAGGTTTGATTGATTGACCTGGGGTAACAAACTCTTTCACATCGAAGAAACAAATCAACATTGTTTCGATATTTGACTTGAGTTGGCGACATTTTTTTGAACCGGGTGACGATGGCGTTTTCCACTGGCTTGATTGTTTTCTCTTACTCTGGGTCATAACCATAGCACCACGATTCATCACCAGTAAATACCTTTGAAAGAAAATCTGGATCAGTTCCAAGCTGTTCTTTCAGTTCACGACATGTCTCCAGTCGACGTTCTTTTTGATTGTCAGTCAGAGCCCGAAGAACAGATTTCGCAGCAACGCGTTTCATTCCTAAATCTTCTGTTAAAATTCGCTGAACCGAGCTCCAAGATATTCCACTGATTTTAGACAGTTGATCAATTGTCTGTGCGCACGATTTTCTTTCAACATTTTCATCGATTCGGGCAGTTGATGGACGTCCAGAACGAGGTTTGTCATCAATGGACATGTCGCCATTGTTAAATCGAGAAAACCACTCATACACTTGAGTTTTCCCCATGGTTTTGTTGCAATTTTAGTAATTGAATGAACTGATATCAAAAAAATTGTAAATAGAATTGATTTCAGAAGCATTTTGATCGTTTCGTCAATTAGAGATGCGCTAAAAATCATGATTAACAAAATTTATGACACAATAGGAGCGCCAGAAGATTGGTAATTGGAAATAATTACACCAATAAACACAAACACAAGCAACTGCAAGAGTTTTAGAAGGATCATATTACTAAGTGCAGTTAGCAAGATATGAGCAGGAAACAGACTGAAAGACGAGCTGAAAAAAACTGAATAAGCTATGAAAGAAGACTAATGAGTTTTATGGATCTCACAAAAGCATCGTGGGAAAACCTAGGATACAATGGAATCTAAGAAAAACTGGAAATAACGTCAGAGCTAGGCATAAGATCAAATGTCAAGAAAGATATTTACTTAGCCCTTTATTATTTACTATGATGATAGAAGAAGGAATAAAAAGAACAGAAAGACAAAAGAACCTGTAGACGATACAGTAATTATTGATGAAGACGAAGAAAAGTGATTATCGTTTGATCAAAGAAACAATGAAGCAAATTACAGATTACAGAAATGTTATAAAAAAAGATACAGACTTAAATCTGATTCGATAAAGTAATAAATAACGATAATACGATTAATACAGAAAATATAACAAGCAGAAACTTACCAAACCAAGAAAAGAATACCCAGGAGCAGCTAGACAGAAATAATGAAGATCGTTGGAGAACTCAACTCAATAACTCAACTCCAACAAGATTTGTAAATAAAATTGATCAAGATTGAGCTAAGCTTGATCACTTTTCCATACGAATAGAGGCTCTAATGATATTTCTATAACAAGTTATGAATAAAGAAGAGTCAGACATGGATACGCGTTTTCTATGTCTATTCTTGATTGCATCAGTCAGTTTCCAGGCTAGAGTAGTAGACAGATAAAATGGATTCAATGCTAGTGACTGTCCTATTTTCTCAACGTACTTTGTACGTCTTTGAGGTCATACCAGTCTCAACAAGTTTCACGTAAAGTTTCAACTTGCTGCTTCGATGACCACACTAGAAAACATTAACAGAAAAAATTGCAGCACAGATTGGCAGTTCTAAGGATCCAACATGCACAGCGCAGTGCAAAATCAGTGTCAAGTAGAATGTTGTGAAAGATTTTTAGTGTTTCCGCGAGGACCAAGAAAGTGTAGCCTGATCTAGTGAAACTATGGTCTTTTATTATGATCAGACATTCTAAAGAGTTTTCGCGAAGTAAAAATGGAAAGAAGAGCCCGCAGAGGTCACGAGAAACATAAAAAAAGTGATGCTACGATATTTTTGGTACTGCGAGTCGATATAAGACGCAGCACTGTCGCTTTCCAAGACTGCTTTGCGGGAATTTGGTTGGCCCTTTGGTTATATTTTCGTTGTTTTGGGAAGTTACTTCCTGTCCCCGTTCAATGAAGAATATATAAATCAAAAAGTTGAAATAAATAGCGAAAAATCCAGAATACATATCAGTGGATCAGTTAACTTAAAGGATCATGGCCTACATGTGAAAGCCCTAAAATCCCACGTGGCAAACAACTTCGAGTCTCGCATTCAAACCTCTTTTATCGGAGTAACATCACGTGGATTTTCTTGCGATATTTATTACCCGGGGAAAGGAACTTCCATGCAAGACAAAAAAAAAATAGAAATACTTTTAGGGCGATAGTGATAAAGCTACCTTTAGTCTTTCAGACCCGATTTTATCAGTCTATTTAACATGGAAAATATCGGCTTTTGAATGTTTGGCGCGTACCTCGAAATCCCTACGAGAAAGCGTAACTCTTGTTAATTGGTTTTAGTTGAACGCGACTCTTTTTGTTTGAGAAACAAGTAAATCAATTGCTTCTTAAGTAGATAAAAGATTTTATTGGACTTTTATTTCAGTTGAATTAACAAATACGTGGAAAGTTTAATGGAAATCGTGGCTCTACAATATCAAAATTTAAAGTACAAGAACGTTACTATCTAGTATCTAGTATGTTCAATAGACACAATAGAATGTAAGGATAACCTCTATTCCTTTGTTATTTCTATCCGCCTCTTATGTGTCACATATAATGGAAACTTTTTGCTCTAGTAGGAATCCAATCAATTAATTTGATTGGAGACAACCGATCAGTACAACATTACACTGAAAACTGATTTCATTTCATTTCAAAATATTGTTTATAGTAAAAAATTTGTATGGAAAGCATTCATGGACTTGAACATGAAAGAAACTACGGTCAAAACCATGTTGAAGCTATTACAATAAAAATATAAAGAAAGGAAACCCTTTGAACCAAAAGAATCATTCAAAAATGTAGTTTGGCGATGTGGGGAAGCTGCTGCTTGCTAAACTGACTTTTTTATGCATCGAATCAAACAACAAAAGTTCTGTTACAAATCGAGTTAAATATAACCCTAAGACTTGCCAAGCTGGTTCAAAAATGTGTACTGAAAGTTTATTTTTGATAGAAAGGAACCACCACAACAATTTTTCTGTCAAATCTTCATCAGTTATAGAAACGAACACGTCTGGATCTTTCCTCAACTTTTCTGATTATTTTTTTGTTATTCTTTCAACTGGATCTAAGATTTCAAAGACTGATGACAATTGTCTAGGTTAAGAGAGGTTTATGTCCAGCAGGCTGCTGAATGATGATGATAATGATGATGATGATGATGATGATGATGATGAACATAAGTTTTTCCAAAATTAACAGACAGAAATGTTTCATGATGTAAATTATTGACAACATCGATGATGACTAATGTTATTTGTGCAACAATTTAGTGGAGAATTATATATTGGAGCGATATCTTGAAATATTTCACCACTGACCCGATCTATTAGATGAGGGTCGATAATTTTTGAAAACAAAAAAAGGAGTAGTAGAATGAAAACCATAGCAAAAGGAGAAGAATATGATAGAAATAAAAGGAAAGATAATTTACGGGGGATATGAGGTCGGGAGAGGAAAGGGGTGAGTTTTTAAGGGTAAAAAACGGTTTATCTCAATTTCTGGCAAAACTACAAGTCCTATGGAAAAAAATCAATAGCAAAGTTGTAGGTTATAAGAAGATCTATAACTTTTGTATTTACACTTTTTTCAGATAACCTCAAAATTTAAGTGAAAAATTAGAAAAATCGAGTTTTTCGTTTTTAATTTTTATCTTTTACAAAAAACATTCTTTTTTCACGAAATTTTGTGAAAAGTTACCTTCATAGGTCGCATGTACTATGTAATTTATTAGATTTGGAATATTCATTTTTTCCATGTTATTTTGACGTAAGATCGAAAAAGCACCCTAATTTTCGAACGAGAATTCTCCCGTCAAAATATCAACTTTTTTAAGAAAATCGGCGAGATTTTCGTTAGTTGAAATTCCTACTTCCTGATGGTGTAAAAAATATTACCATCACCTAGTTAATTTTTCTCAGAAAAGGCGAAAATATTAAGACGAAAAAATTCGCATCCAAAATTTTTTTTTTTTAGATATTTATCAAAATTCTATCCACTCGTATCTATCAATATTACATGGAATTTCTTATTTTTCGTGTAATTAGAGCGGAAAAATTCAAAGTACACCTAAAAATTGTACGTAATTATTGAAAAAAAATTTGGATGCTAGTTTTTTCGTCTTATTGCTTTTTCTGAGAAAATTTACCATGGCGATTGTAATATTTTTTCACATCATCAAGAAGTAGACATTTCAACGAATAAAAATCTCACCGACTTTTTCAAAAAAGCTGATATTTTGAAGTGTGATTCTTCGTTCAAAAGTTTGGGTGCCTTTTCGATATTAATATGTCTAAATAACGTGAGAAAATAATGTTTTTTGTAGAAGATAAAAATTAAAAATGAAAAACTTGATTTTTTTAATTTTTCACATAAATTTTGAGGTTATGTAAAAAAAGTGTGGATACAAAAGTTGTAGATCTTCTTATAACCTACAACTTTGCTCTTCAACTTTTCCCATAAGACTTGTAGTTTTGCCACAAAACGTTTTTTACCCTTAAAAACTCACCCTCTTCCCTTTCCCGACCTCAGATCTCCAGTAAATTATTTCTCCTTCAATTTTTTCTCATTATATTATCCTCCTTTTTTAATACGTTTAATTCTACTATATTTTTTATTATTTTTAAAGGCTTTTACCTTGGTCTATAACATCAAGTGACTCAGGCGGATATATTCAAAAGACAGATTCCACTGGACCAATAATTATTGTAGGACAATATCCAGTTATTAACGAAGTGCTTTCGACTTTTAATTCTCTACTCTGTACATTGTAATAATAAATTCAAAATGAATAAAATGATCCACCTCATCCGGTATTAAGTAAAATGAAGAAACATTAATAATTATAAAGCGACTGTTCAGTTTTAGTGAACAATTTATAAGCTGTAATTATACAATAAATAATTCTTCGACTGTCTGCAACGAAATACCTCGAATTTAACAATTTTGGAAAGTGTCTTGGAACTGACCCGAAGACAAAGTCTTTTAATTAAAATAGAACGTCGAAATGATTTGTCATTCAGCAGATTTACAATTGAATTTAAGAAAAAAATCGTTATTCGAGCTGAAAAGGGTGATATTAGAAGGTTTTATATACATACTTTCTGCTATCTATTGTTTTTTTTCCTATTTATCAATATTATTTGATAAATTATAGTCTATTCTTAGGAATGAGACAGTATTAAATTAATAAAACATTACGTATGTTACGAATATTGAGTCATACTGGTATAGTCCAGTCATTATAGTAAGTTCACCTCGGAATTCGAGATACCCAGCTGTAAGTCTGTAAATACTTGTAAATTTACACCCTAAAAGTTGTCTCAAAATCTACATATGGTAGGGTGTGAGCAACTATTAAATTTCAAGGTCAAAGGTCACAAAAATCGGTTTTTTGCGCTTTTTTTGGAAATATCTCATTTCCTATGGGTTTTTTGCTATTTGTATTTCTCATCAATATTGTAGAATACAAAATTCTCTACAAATTTTGATTGAAAAAATTTTTTATACGGTGAACCGTTTTTGAGATAGAGGGCGGAGAGCGCGCGGTCACAGGACCACTTCAGGTCAACCGGTGCCTCCGGTCGAAAACGTGCCATATATAGTTGATTACCTATCGATAAATCAATGATTATAAATATTTGTCAATTTTTATTAACTATTATATTTTATTTTATCATTTTTTTCACAACTTTTTATTCAGTATTAATTGTTAATGAAAATATAGGAATTATATTTGAATTTTAACCTAATTAATATTAATAACTTCTTACATGATGAATAAAAAAACAAATGAATTATGAATTAATCTTTTTATTAAAGAAATGGAATAAAGGGTACAAAAAATACAATTTATAATTTTAATCATCTTCTTCCTCTTCATCGTCGTCTTCCGGCTGCTGGTAAATTTCAAAATCGTCATCATTATCGTCTTCAACGACATTTTTCTCAATTTCTTCCATGATTTCGGGGTCAAAGGCTCCATCTTCGTTAATGTTGCTCTGATATGGTAGAGCATTGAGACAAGCTTGCCCATTACATTGGCCACAAGCTAAAGAGCATTGCAAACCCGCTTTCCTTCATCCGCATCAGGAACTACAACCACTCTTGCAGCTGCAGAAAATTGTATTTAGCAAATCTTCAGGAGCAGGTGGTAAAATTGTCATGATGGGCTCCAGAAAATCGTTTCGCATTGCCCAACCCCATACCTGGGGTTCCAAATCATGTCCACTCTCTAATAATCTCTGGACCGAACAATTTTCTTCCTCAAATGCTGCAGCTAGTTCATCCAAATTTGCCAGTTTCTCAAAGCAACTTTTGAAAATGATTTTTTTCCCTATTTAAAAAGTTGTGTCACAGCCATTTAATGCGTGCAGAAATAAAATATGTTTTTTAGAATGAGGATAATTATCAAAACTTTTAGTCGAGTATATATCTAAAATATAATATAATAGTTAATAAAAATTGACAAATATTTATAATCCTTGATTTATCGATAGTTCAGCAACTATATATGGCGCGTTTTCGACCGGAGACACCGGTTGACCTGAAGTGGTCCTGTGACCACGCGCTCTCCGCCCTCTATCTCGAAAACGGTTCGCCGTATAAAAAATTTTTTTAAACAAAATTTGTAGAGAATTTTGTATTCTACAATATTGATGATGAGTACAAATAGCAAAAAACCCATAGGAAATGAGATATTTTCAAAAAAAGCGCAAAAAACCGATTTTTGTGACCTTTGACCTTGAAATTTAATAGTTGCTTACACCCTACCATATGTAGGTTTTGAGAAAATTTTTGGGATGTCAATTTACAAGTATTTACAGACTTACAGCTGGGTATCTCGAATTCCGAGATTCTTACCTAATTTAAGCTTAAATGACTGGACTAGTAAGCGTTGCATATACTTTAAAAAAACTACAAAAAACTAATTTTATTGTGAAAAAAACGTCGGGCTTTTCAATGTACCAGAAATATGGAACAAAGCGCCCCACGCTTTTTCTAACAATAATTATTTTAAGCTGATCTATATAAAATAATTACATCAATAAGTTTGGTGTGATTTGAAAGCGTTGTTTTTAGTTTTTCAAACTTAATTTTGCACTTTTTAGTTTTCCAAGGTAGTAGGACCTCGTATAATGTCTTCGCTACTTATATACTCTCATCTCGTCGAAACTTGCATCGAGATGTAACGATGCAGTTGGTAAGGTTGTGTTTAATTTTCAACACGAAGATCGGAGGTTCGAATCTTCTGTCCAATGAAATTTTCATTAAATAAGCAACTTGCTATTAGTCCAAACAAACTGATATACAGGTGAAGCCAATATAAACGTGTTAAAAATCACAGGTGTTAAAAATCGAATCGAAATCGCAAATCGAGCCACAAAAAGTGGCTCGATCATATCATTAGTAATATTTTCCAGATTTTTTATCGTATGATTCAGTGTTTTTTCCAAAAATAACTGTTCAGCATCACTCATTCGGACAAAATTATTTTTGCGATAATTTTTATTTTATCTGTGACCATACCAGTTTATTTGCGTTCAGTACGCTGTTCTGAGAAAGAAGATCTTCCATTTGTTCAAACCATTCTTTAAAATCATCAGCATCCACATCAACACCATCACGAGCAGGGCCGGATTAAGATTTATAAGGCCCGGGGCTAACATAATGACGGGGCCCCTTTAAGGAATTCGGAAACCCGGAAAAATTCACAGAATAATATCAATACGTTAGATTTGTGGTATCAACACATCAAAAAATACAGAATGATTTCCAAATGATGGGGGAATCTTGGACCTAGGGCCCGGGGCTATAGAGTCCCCCCAAGCCACTCAATCCGATCACGAGTAGATTCAAAAATATATAAACCACGTCCTATTATAAATCTGGGCCCCTTTTCTGTCGATGGACTTAAAATTAAGTAGATGAATTATTCGAAAAAGATTGTCTTCGGCTTGTAACAGTTTTATCTGGTCAAAATTTTTTTGGTGTATGTCATTTTTAACTGTGTTTTCGTCGGAAATTCTAAGAAGAATGTATGTACTTTCCTTTGAAATCATAAAAAGATAGTTTGTATATTGTGGAGACTATTAATATTGATCGATCACCAAGATTATTTCGCAAGCTTGACCTAACCTCAAATTGGGAATTATTTGTCGTTCTTGACGCTTATTAGCAAGGTGTCAAAAATCAAATCAAGCACAATCAATCAAGCTCTAAGGTGGGGAAAACTTCAAGGGTGGCTATGACAAACTAAGAACATGTATCCTTATGATAAATAAAGTAAAAGTACTAATCAAGTTTTCTATTGCCGCTTAGTTAATTAGTTTTCTGGAACTGAATTGAATTATTTTGCTTAGTAAATTCCCTAGATGGTTTTTCCAAGGAAATTTCCACCAGTGTAGATTCATTTTTCCCGTAAACACTATAACATAGAGTGGTATTGAACCCTTAAAACGTTATATAGAAATAATTCAAGTTCCAGAACATCATTTTTAATTACATTATCCTTGTCGGCTAGTATAATTTGAGAAACATCAAATTCATTAAATTATTTATCATCCTTTTCAGACCCTAAAATTTAGAGTTACGCTGTAAATACGGTATTTTCTGAATAATTCATAATAATTAAGACTATTTAAATATTCATGTACTACGAAATATATATTTTCGTTTAGTTAAATTTAATAAACACCTGAAGTAATATGGAGTAAGCTGTTGGTTTCAGATATTATGGTAAATGTCGGAATTATTAAATTTTCTGTGTATTATAATCCACCGTCAAATATGGCAGTTTTTCAAAATGCTGTTTCCGGATTACCTATTGTAACGTTTTTCGTAATTATTCACACTCTTTCTAGTCGCGAAATGTCTCTTACGTTCTTAGTTTATTTACATATTGTACAATACACTTAACTTATAATAATTTACTTATAAATTTCACTTGAAATAATTCTTTCCACTACGACTATTTATTTAAAACTAACTAAACTGCTTTTACAAAAATCATTTATACACTTAGATAAATCCTATAAAGTTATAGAACAAGAAGAAATAAATAAATAGACTTTCCTAGAAATTATTTAGAAGAAATACTGTAAATACACCGCTTGATACTAAAAAAATTACGTACAAATAAACATCAAACGAGTTCCGCCAATTATAAAAAAAGTTAAAGACATATAAGTTTATTGGTTTGATTTTAATTGGCAAGTGATTGTGCATTTTTTTACATTGTAAAGTAATGAGCCCGTAACTAATTCTGAACGTAGAGTAGGTAGGTTAAGGTCGTGCTCCACGTTCCTAAGTGGAGAGTGGAGGATTCAATCCACCCTTGTTCTATATTACAAGAAAAGGTCGGTTCCAACCTGTCGGTTACCTAAACCGACTCTGTCCAGCTAGTATGGAATTTTAAAAATTTGATAAATTCACGCGTCGCTTTTCAGGCGGCGTCTTTAACATTTTTTATAATTGGCGGAACTCGTTTGATGTTTATTTGTACGTAATTTTTTTAGTATCAAGCGGTGTATTTACAGTATTTCTTCTAAATCATTTCCAGGAGATTTTATTTATTTGTTTCTTTTTGTTCTAGAATTTCATATTTCATAATTTCATAATCGAGTTTCCACTGTATTAAGCGCGACTTGAACCTGGGACCTTCCGCATGTGAACCTTGTACTTTAGCCACTACACTACGGAGACCTTAATAATACGTTTTTTTATGCACTACCGCTTTCAATATGTTTCTTGTACCTAAAGTTTCAGGCACTCGAAAGTGTGTCTAAAGTACGTAATTTATACACGGTAGTAGAAAAAGTCTTTTCGTAATAAAATGTGAATTTATGTAACATATTAGTTCCCATTGTTTATCTCTCTACTGTAAATATGATATAATGAATATTCATTATACCGCTAAGGGCGGTTGGTGTTGGTTCTATATAATTATAACGATACTACTAGAACTACCAACGATGGTAATGCTAGTGGCGTAGTATGGAAGGTGTTCGTATACGTGGTCCGCATCCAGAAGCCCTCAAATGTAAATTTAATCAATATCAGTAATCAAATACCTCCTATTTATAGGTGCATATCGTAGGCCAGTATACGTTCGGCATACCCCCACTAACTCGCCTTCATCGTACGGTTTTTATATGAGCACGCAATCACGAAATATTCATATTAATGCAAAAGATTTTAATTGGGTTTCCAGGGTATTTTAAAAAGAAATATATTTTGTGACAGTCAAAATAAAAACTTATAACGTTATAGTTTGAATATTTTTATTCAGGAAAGAAAATTACAAACAAGATCATGTTAAAAGTATTCCAAACGATATACACACCAATTTTGGAACTGTAAATCTTTACATATGAGGATAAATGGAGAAGGGCGTGAAGATAAGTGAGAGTAGGGGGGAAAAAATCAGTATAAGAATATACAATGTGTCTGAGAAAGTTTATATTGTTGTTTTTCGTCATTTTTCTTTTGAAATCTCGGATAAAAATGACTGATGAATAAACATTGACCTTAACAAGAATTATGCTGAAATAAAGTCGAAATAATGACGTTTAACCGAGGAATATACTACCAAGAAAATAAAAACTGTTTTTAGGTAATGGTCACGCTGTTTTGATTCCAAATTATTTACAAAAAAAACATTTATTCACATGTTTTAAGAAAAGAATTTTCCAGAAGAATCGGCCAGATTGCATTAGAATCTATTGCCTAATCAGTCATATCCACCAAATCAGCTTCCTACGATTACTTTATGTTTCAAATTCCAAAAAACAAACACGGTGTGAAGCAATTCGACACAAATAGATACGAAATGACAAGGAAAAACTCATATTTTTCTATCCATAGATTCCTATTGATTTTGATTAAGCCAGGCGCTTACTAAACCAACTGTTGTGACCCAAGAAGGACAATTTAATAGATGTAGATCAAATTAAGGAGGTCCTATGTTTTTCTTCTTCTTCTTCCGCGCAATTTCCTAGGTTGCGCATTCCAACAATCTTTTATGATCGAAGAGAAACGTGGTTTCGGTTCCGTTTCTCAAATCTTCTTATAAGGTCCAAATCTATCATTCCATCTGACAGATCTGATCTGTCACGGACCAACATGGTCATTACCCACTATCATAAACATCTAGTCGTACTTCGGACTGCCACATGTGACGTGTAGGATGGCTATTAAGTCAGTTAAAAGTAAAATTTGTCGGATTTTGATAGGTCTGGACGGCAGATCAGATATTATGCTTAGAATCCTAACGGACAAAGCGAAACGGCAGTGCTTTCAAAACCTTAAAAGGTAGAGTAGAAAAAAAGTGTCATTACTGGGGTTGTGTATAATAGAAACACTTGAAATGGATGAAAGAATGAGCACAAGAAAGCAATTGACACATATCCTTACTTCAAGATCTTCGCGAAGATGAAAAAGAGTATTTCATGAATTACTTACAGTTCAATCCCGTCAGTTATTATTTATTTTGGCCCCGCCATACTAATATCTGCATCTGTAATGAAAACAACGAGGTACCTCACCAATAACGCTAAGAAACACGTGGTTACTCACTAACGGCACTAAAGAGTACAGAAACCAAATCAACAACATCCTGTAGAGAGGTCAAATCTAGAGGAAATACCTCAGTATTTGAAGTAACTGATCGGTGCGAGACTAGGTTGTTTGAAAATCCCTTCCGTAAATGCCTAGCCACCCACAGTTTATATTTATGAAGTATGCAATATGCGAAGTTATTGGTTCTCTATCTCCAAACGTTGTAACCAAATTTATGGTATTCCCACTGCCCCAGCTTGCAATTGGGTTATTCAATCAACCACATCCTGAAGAGAGGACAGATCCAGAGGAAATACCGCAGTCCTGATATTGATTGTTGTTAACAACCAGAAAATTTGGAGGAACTGATCGATGCGAGACCAGATTATTTGAAAATCCCTTCCGTGAATGCCTAGCCACCCACAGTTTATATTTATGAAGTATGCAATATGCGAAGTCATTGGTTCTCTATCTCCAAACGTTGTAACCAAATTTATGGTATTCCCACTGCGCCAGCTTGCAATTGGGTTATTCAATCAACCACATCCTGAAGAGAGGACAGATCCAGAGGAAATACCGCAGTCCTGATATTGATTGTTGTTAACAACCAGAAAATTTGGAGGAACTGATCGATGCGAGACCAGATTATTTGAAAATCTCTTCCGTGAATGCCTAGCCACCCACAGTTTATATTTATGAAGTATGCAATATGCGAAGTCATTGGTTCTCTATCTCCAAACGTTGTAACCAAATTTATGGTATTCCCACTGCGCCAGCTTGCAATTGGGTTATTCAATCAACCACATCCTGAAGAGAGGACAGATCCAGAGGAAATACCGCAGTCCTGATATTGATTGTTGTTAACAACCAGAAAATTTGGAGGAACTGATCGATGCGAGACCAGATTATTTGAAAATCTCTTCCGCAAATGCCTAGCCACCCACAGTTTATATTTATGAAGTATTCAATATGCGAAGTCATTGGTTCTCTATCTCCAAACGTTGTAACCAAATTTATGGTATTCCCACTGCCCCAGCTTGCAATTGGGTTATTCAATCAACCACATACTGAAGAGAGGACAGATCCAGAGGAAATACCGCAGTCCTGATATTGATTGTTGTTAACAACCAGAAAATTTGGAGGAACTGATCGATGCGAGACCAGATTATTTGAAAATCTCTTCCGTGAATGCCTAGCCACCCACAGTTCATTGTCGTGAAGACATTTGTTTTTTATCTTAAGACGTTGTAACCAAATTTATGGTATTTTGGTTTGAGTTGGTTTGGTTTGATTGCTTTCAAAAGGTTCTAAGTCCTAGAGTCATATTTTGTTTTTCATTTTATTGTTGTCGCCGAAATTTTGACTTAGAGTTTATGTATATCCAAAGTATTCGTCCGAAGTAGCATGGTTGAGGTTATGTAACACTAAAATTTTGGAATAGTTTTTTATTATAAATTGAAAAAGGCAAATGCGAGTTGCATAAAATTTATCGAGTTTTCTTAGTATCATTAGACAGTTGGTATTGGAAGGTTTTGAAATATTTAAACAATTCACGTTTTGTGTATACGATTTAGGCAGACGTCCTACCAAAAAATAATGAGTTAAAACTGAGACTCAGGAGTAAGTTTTAGCGAAATATGATATTGGCATTCAATAGGAATGAATTATATGAAACAAACCTAAAGAATGAAGCAAAATTGGAATAATGAATGATAAACGGTAGACAAAAACAAGAGACAAAATGGATACCGACTAAATTGTTTTTGTGTTTGGACGTTAAACGATGGTTTTTGGTTTTTATGTATATGTTGAGAATGAAATTACCTTGTTTTTGTCGTACTAACTAGATTGAGCTACATTATTTTCCACCGTAGACCCAACTAGTTCACTAGATTTTAAGAGAACCGCAGTAAACCTTTGACGAGTGCTTTTTGTATAATTTAAGACGTATTTATGTAACCCAAGTTCGAACCAAACCATCTGGACTATTATTTACAGCATGATGTAAAGTCATATCGCGTCGTTTGCTTTCGATGTTGCCTCTAAACATAAATCGTTAGAGCGTAAGATAACTTGTTTCTATTTCATTAAGAACTATTTATTATGCTAGGGGTATATAGACAACGTGATCCTTAATAATATCGGGAAGGTTTTAATTTGAGAATATAGAATAGGAGCAGGGAATACGAAGGGGGTAACTACATATTTGAAATCTAAATCGTCGTGATTTGAAGTCTCTTCTGATTTAAAATTAGTTTCTTTCAAACGTTTCGAATACTTTCAGTCTTAATGAAATTTTGAATAAGTCTTAGAAATAAGAAATTTTTTAGACTACGCCATCTGAAAGTTGTTCGTTCTGTATTCATTTTTTCAATGTTCCATGTAGTGACATTGACAGTTCCGTACTGCAAAACACTTTCTAGGGGCTCTGAAGTAGACAATTGTATGTGACTCTAGCCACTTCAATGTTGACAGTTGACAGTTTCACTTCGATGTTTTTGCATAACCTCAAAGCAATAACAAACAAGATTGAAATTACTAACAGAATACTTTCTTCCACCACAAATACGAATCAATCTGCATCCAATCCAATAAATATTATTAATTGTTCTGGATAAATAATTGATAAATTAATATTGATATTGCAAATATCATTAAGTACATAATAATGTTCAATATAATTCTCTATTATTTATTTTCTTTTCTCGGTATAATTGAAAAAGTTTTGGGTCTTATGCGTCGTGTAAAAAATATTGTGTACGCCGCGGCTGAAATACTACTTTGTTAGTAGTAACACTTTCAGTCTTTGGCATACAAATAACGATTAAAGCATTATCCTGATTAAGTTGAAAACAGCAAGTAAATATTTTGTGTTTTACCAATTTGCCGGTTTGTTTTTAATAGATGAGGGAGTAATAAAATGATTAAACGATCGAAATCAATAAGCATATCACTTCTTTTTTCAAGTATTGTCATATAATTTTATATTATTTACAGCCCCCAAAAACATTTATTTAACAGCACTCAATTTTGAAAGAATTATGTTTTTCTTAAAACTTCTTCCTTTATCTGTTCCTATACCATTTCAATTGGGTTTAGTTCGTGATTATATGGTGGACATTTAATCGTAACTTTATGAAGAAGACAGAAATGATACAGTTCTTTACCACAGAACCGGAATGGAACTCAATATTCTTTCAATTTAGCCAATTCTGTAAATTTTTCTTTAACTACTTGGTCGTGGGCCTTTTTCTTGTTGGTGGTTCAAACCAGTAGATAAATTATTTGAAAAAGATCGTCTTCGATATTAAAATGTCATTTCTGCAATGTTTTTTTTGAGCTAAAATGTATTTTTCACTGTTTTTCTTATAATGAGAAAAATTGTTACAATTTGTAGAACTAAAAAACAAACATTAAAATAACTGAATAAAGAAACACATAAAATAAATTCAATATACAGAAGAAAACCACAATAAATAACAAAATTATAGGTAATAGGTAATAATTAGTGTATAAATCCATAGCATACTTGGAAATAATGATTATTATTAGAATAGAAGGCACTTTCCAATAACTATGTCGTCAAATTATTGCGGAATGCGTGAAAAGATAATATCGATTTGATTTTAATTGGCAAGTGATTGTGCATTTTTTTTTGGTTGTAAAATATTGAGCACTTAAGTAATTCTGATCGTGGAGTAGATAGGTATAGGTCGTGCTTGTAGTACTGCCATTTTTTAATTAAAATATTATGATTAACACAATCAAAAGCCTTAGAAAGCTCACAAAAAGTTGTTGCAGTGCAGTGATAGCTGTTTTGGCTCGAGTAAACATTATCAAGGAGGGAGAATATGGCATCATTTGTGCGTTTTTCACTTAAAAAAGCCTCTTTTCGACCAATCATTCTATGATTTTCGATAACGTGGGAAGGAGTGCGATTGGGCGGTAACTCCTTTACTTGATTTTCATCTCCTCCTTTATTTTATTAATTTAGAATAGTGAACAACTGATTCGTTGAAGTTTTATTATCTCGAAACGTGGTCCAATAAATAAACGACTTATTAAGAATTAACTTTTCTTTGGGTATTCCTTTGAAAGCACCTTAACACTGATTTGAACCAAATGCGAATCAAGTGACAACATACAGTGCTTTTGACCAATCCAAACCTTTTTTTATTGTTCTCAACAGCTTATTATTATAAAAAAACAAATAAAAACCTCGTTATGTTAATAAAAATCTTAGAAACTATATAGAAAATGATTATACCAAGTTATAGATTAGTAAGTATGTTTTAGTACTCTCTCGTTCAATAAAAAGAGACTATAGAACAATAGTTCGAAAGAAAACTTCACTATTATTGTATTTGGAAGGATAATCTTGAATATTTGTCAATAAATTCTCATTAGTCTTTATTTTGAGGCAATAGAGATGACTCTATGTTTAATTGTCACGAGAACCTTCACGTTTATATCCTTAAATTGAACATATAGACCCTAAAATGTCCTCGATGTTCCGTGATATCAACATTTGTTCAGACTGTTCTCTCGTTGACTTCTGCTTGTCCTTCATCTATAGTGACCCTTCGAATTAGCATATGAAAACAAACTGGACACGGTTTCATCTACAATTCAAATAGTTTCTTAATTAATTCCGTTGAAGGGAATGTTTCAATTTTTCCCCGTTGAACTGAGCATTTTCTGGAACGTTATTTTGTTTTTACTAGCTCTATATTTCGGTTTATTATTATTGAAAGCAAATTTAGTGAGTAACTTCAAATTTCCGGCTCGCATTATTGCCGGATATATTAGAAATCATAATCGTAGCTATCCATCCAATAAATGGATATTGGATTTTGCGTGTGTGGAAGCTTCTGCAAATTAAATTTAGGTATCTATTCATAAATTATTTCAGAAAATACCTACATGAATTTTAAGGCGTTGTTTCTATGAAAATTTTATTGAGTATAATTAAGATGGTCCTAAAAGTAACTGGTCCAACAAAGAAAACACGAAAATTTTGGAAAAAATAAAAAATAATCATAAATAAATTAAAGAATATTAGTGCAAATTGTGCAGTGGCAATGTTATCAATTTGTTTTTGGGTTTACCAGGTGGGTTTTTTCAAATATTCTTCGTTCCTTCGTCTGTGGAACATCAGGGCCGAAGATCATCATTGTGTAAGACAAGAATTGTTGCAAAATTAATGTTGCGAGTTGCATATGCGATTGAAGTGTTTTGCACTATCCCTTGACATGAAACTATTATTTTTAGTAGAACTGGAGACGATTATTAGCAACAGACAATATAGAAATGATAGTAGATACGAGGATGATCCCAGAAGTACCTGACCCAACAAAGAAAACATAAAAATTGTGAAAAAAATATATTTTTGAATTTAATCTCCTTTCAGCTTCATACACTTTACCCAGCGATGTTCAATTAGTTCGATGCCCTAAGAATCGTCAAAATCTTTGACCATCGAACCATTTTTTCAAGTCTAGGAACAGAAAATAACTCGAGAGAGCTAAATCTAGCGAATAGGGTGGATGAGTTAGTAATTCAAATTTAGTTTATTGATTTTGGCAATTGCAATAACGAATATGTGAGTTGATGCGTTTTCTAGATGAAAAGACACGTTCTTTTCATCTAAACGTGGCCATTTTAACAGTTTTTCCTTTTTCAAGATAGTCACTGGAAATTATTCCACGCGTATCTCAAAATCCTTGCCAATAGATGGAAGAGTTTTTGCCTTCTTTGGAACCAGATCCTCCCTTTTCAGTCCATTGTTTTGATTCTTCTTTTGTATCGGATGTGAAGTGATGAACCCCCGTTCCATTCATGTTAAAAACGAAGGATCAGTTTAACCCAGTTCAGCTTTTATATTGGTTTGGATAAGGCTTTTTTTCCAAGTTTACAATTTCACCGAAGACGTTCATTATTGATGGCTGCCAAACAAATACTAAACAACGTGGTACCTTCAAATTTTAAACACGTGTTTTATAGATTGTGTACCCTTTGAAACAGTGGTATTTTTCAAGCACCTACCCCAATCTCTAGATCAGGCCGGGTACTTATATAGTATGAGTATATAAAATAATCAAATAATGATGTCTGTCACTCAAAAGAATGATTTTTGCATCACCAGAGCAGCGGTAATAAAATTAAGTAAATAATATTGGAGGGTAAGGCCGAGAAAAAAGAAAAACATACTAGGGTGGAATCATATGAGTCAAAGAATATAAAAGGGAAAAAATAGGATCGTTTTAGCATACAGAACGGCTGAGGATGAGGAAACTAAATGAAGATATCGAATTTTGTATGCGAAAACAAGAAATAATAAACTTATACAAAAGATGAACTTATAATTACAAATACACAATTCCAATACAATCCAATAGTAAAACTAATTCATTCATAAATATAAAAGACGAATTAAAATAAAAAATAACAAACAAAGTTAATATAATGGAAAGACGAAGATGATATTTTGATAAAAAGAGATGCAAATGAAGTGGAAAACGAAGATACTGGGGGGTAATTAAAAGTAGCAGAAACTCAAACAACGAAAGATGAAAGTACAAACAAAATACACAAATACTGGAAGACAGCGAACTGTGAATACTAAAGAGAAGAATAAACAGGATACAGAAGAGAGAGAAAAGTGCCAGATAATTGGATATAATTATAACAATACACAAGAAAGAAGACAAAATAAATGGTGAGAATAAGACTAATGAGTACAGATTAAGAGACGAACGAAGTGAAGATGACTTTAATGAAATAAAAAATGTTTTTTATAATGCAGCAATATTTATCAAGACTGAAATTATTCGACGAATGATTGATGAAAAAGTTTTATTTAATGATGCAAAATAGGTTCTGTTAGCAGAACAATCAAATACTGATAGGAATCAGAAAGAATCTAACGAGGAAATAATAGCGGAGCAATTCTAGAAAGTGACGTTTCTACGTCGATTCGTAACACAAAACGTTTTGCTTTCCACACGATTCTTAGAAAAAAAATTTAACCTAGAAAAATCCATTCCGTTTTCCTCATAATTGATTTCAGTATGTAGAAACTTAATTTTAAGGAATAATTATTGGAATTGATAAGTGAACATGAAGATTAGAGGACAAAGGATACAATTAGGATTTACATATCCACGGTACCACTTCACTGGTTCCTTGGAGTATTATAAACTGAATATTGCTTATCTCTTTTGACAACAACTACAATTATACAAGATACAAACCAGAAGTGCACTGGACAAACAATTTTTATTTATTTTACATTTTTTCATAATTTAGAATGACATTTGTTTTTATAAAAGACCGTGTCTAAAATCAAATGATGATGTTTATCCATAAAAGACAGTATTTAAAAACAAATTACGGTCTTTCCTTCGGAAAAAAAACTTACAAAGACAAATTCCGGTCCAAACACAAATGTTGATGGTGATTATTCATGAAAGACAGTCTCTAAAAGTAAATGACAGTTTGTTTTTAAAAAAGGCAGTCTCTGGAAACAAATGACGGTTTTTTCTTCGTAAAAACAGTCTCCGAAGACAACTGACAGTTTTTTCATGAAAGACAATCTCTAAAGTCAAATGACCACTTGTTTTTATAAAAGAGTGTGTCTAAAATCAAATGATGATGTTTATCCATAAAAGACAGTATTTAAAAACAAATTACGGTCTTTCCTTCGGAAAAAAAACTTACAAAGACAAATTCCGGTCCAAACACAAATGTTGATGGTGATTATTCATGAAAGACAGTCTCTAAAAGTAAATGACAGTTTGTTTTTAAAAAAGGCAGTCTCTGGAAACAAATGACGGTTTTTTCTTCGTAAAAACAGTCTCCGAAGACAACTGACAGTTTTTTCATGAAAGACAATCTCTAAAGTCAAATGACCACTTGTTTTTATAAAAGAGTGTGTCTAAAATCAAATGATGATGTTTATCCATAAAAGACAGTATTTAAAAACAAATTACGGTCTTTCCTTCGGAAAAAAAACTTACAAAGACAAATTCCGGTCCAAACACAAATGTTGATGGTGATTATTCATGAAAGACAGTCTCTAAAAGTAAATGACAGTTTGTTTTTAAAAAAGGCAGTCTCTGGAAACAAATGACGGTTTTTTCTTCGTAAAAACAGTCTCCGAAGACAACTGACAGTTTTTTCATGAAAGACAATCTCTAAAGTCAAATGACCACTTGTTTTTATAAAAGAGTGTGTCTAAAATCAAATGATGGTGTTTTTTCATGAAAAAGAATCTCTAAAGACAGTTTATAACAACAAATTTCGGTTTCAGCCTCCAAAGTCGAGGGATGGTGTTTTTTTATAAACCTCTAGACACAAATGACGGTTTTTTCATAAAAGACAGTTTCTAAAGAAAAATTAAGGTTTTTTTTCATGAAAGAGGCAATAAAGTCGAATGTCGATTTGTTTTTTATAAAATCAAATGATATTTTTCTTCGTCAAAACAGCCTCCAAAGACAAATGACGGCTTTTTCATGGAAGACAATCTCTAAAGGCAAATGACGATGGTTTTTTTTATGACAGACAAATGACTGCTTTTGTTATATGTATTTTTTTCATAAAAGTGAATCTTTTAAGACAAATGACGATTTGTTTTTATAAAAGACAGTGTTCAAAGTCAAATGATACCGCCCCCTAAAGGTTTGTATTTATAAAAGAGAATCTCTAAAGACAAATGACGGTTTTTTCTTCGTAAAAACAGTCTCCAAAGACAAATGACAGTGTTTTCATGAAAGACAATCTCTAAAGATAAATGACGATTTGCATTTATGAAAGACTGTGTCTAAAATCAAATGATGGTGATTATTCATTAAAGACAGTCTCTAAAGGTAAATGACAGTTTGTTTTTATAAAAGGCAGTCTTTAAAAACAAATTACGGTTTTTTCTTCGTAAAAACAGTCTCCGAAGACAAATGACAGCTTTTTCATGAAAGATAATCCCTAAAGACAAATGACGATATGTTTTCATAAAAGACAGACGGCTTTTTCTTTGTAAAAACAGCCTCCAAAGACAAATGACAGCTTTTTCAAGAAAGATAATCTCCAAAGACAAATGACGATGGTAATTAGTCATGAAAGACAGTCTCTAAAGGTAAATGACAGTTTGTTTTTATAAAAGGCAGTCTTTAAAAACAAATTACGGTTTTTTCTTCGTAAAAACAGTCTCCGAAGACAACTGACAGTTTTTTCATGAAAGACAATCTCTAAAGACAAATGACGATGGTGATTAGTCATGAAAGTCAGTTTCTAAAGGTAAATGACAGTTTGTTTTTATAAAAGGCAGTTCTTGGTAACAAATTACGGTTTTTTCTTCGTAAAAACAGTCTCCGAAGACAAATGACAGCTTTATGTTTTTATAAAAGACAGTGACTAAGTTAATTTCATTCTTAAAACATTTTCGCTAATCAATCATTATACTAATTAAAATATTAACAAAATTTAGAACTATCACTTCAATCCGTTATTTGTCGGATTGCTTGTATTATCATTATTTAATACCTCCAGAGCATAGTAGAAACTACTGCCAACTAACGGAGTCCGGAAACATATAGAACAATAGTTGGAGGCAATTACCACGTTTTATAGTTTCCAATATATTAAGCTATGAACGGCGCCGTTATGTAGCGTGCGACTGTGTACCCATCACAATAATTTTCTGAAACATGTAATCCAAGTACTAGAAAGGTAAAATTTGGATATTTCTAAATATTCTCCTGTTCCTTCAATTCCATGTTAAATACATAAATAATTCAGAACTTGACCACTTCCGAACCTTGATGTTCCAATAAAATATTTCTGATACACAATAAATACCCTTAAACGTACGAAAAAAAATCAAATAATTTTCTTTTACAGCCACCTTCGATACACTTTATCCGTATATAAAGGACGCCATTTTAGCTCCCTTTTCCCATAAAGACAAATTTTCCATATCATGAATGGACATTTTGAAATAAAAATATTCCTGCGGGAAAAAAAACCTTCACGCAAGCTAGAGATTTATCACGGATGGGGATTTTCGGTGTTGAAATTAGGTTTTTGATAAATATTTGCATTTTTTTTTCTGGAATTGTTATTGTATTAGGTTATACCAGGCAAAATTAATTTCCCTGAAATTTCATTCCGAATCAATATTCAAATTAACAAACATATTATATATATATATCTGGAAATGTATGAGGAAATGTGAAATAATGAGGTTATGTTGATAAATTGGTATACTTAATAATTTTCTGTGGTATTAATTTTAAACGCAAATTATTCTCGTTTCTACATAATATCAAAATGGCTGTGCAAATCTAAAGCTTCTTATTGAATGTCCAAACTGGAATTAGAATTTTCGCAATGATTTGCTTTCTTAATTTCTTTCTTAATCTGCCAACTGGTCCTAAAAGATTCTTCCATTAAGCTAAGGGAAGCTGGGAAGAATTATGTAAATGCTATGCTGTCCATTGACAAAGGTCATTGCTATCTGGTAAACAGCCCAGAGTACACCATAGACAAATACGTTAGCGAAGTTGATTCACGGCCATTACGCTCTGGCTCTTCTAATCTAAGTAGAATGAAAAATTTTGGATCTATATTTTGTGTAATAAATTGGAATAGTAGGTAATATCACTTACTTCAGAAAATACTTTTAATGAAACTGAATTTTAGCCAACTTATAATTCGGGGATTGAAAATTTCCCAATTCTATGGACGAAGCGACACAACGGCTTGACCGATTCTCAAGAAATTTTGTGTGCACATCGAGTAGGTCTGAGAAACGAACAACATCTATTTTTGGTGGTTTTAGACATTATATCCTGTTTCAGTGCCCCGAAAAGCTGAAAATAAGTTTTGTTTTGGACGTAAGCTACGACGAAGGAAATCTGCAGAGATTTTTTTGAGACGTTTTCTTGAATGGGCCACTCTTTATATATTATATGAATGGGTAAAGTGAAGGCGCCCAAATCGACGTTACTTTCTTAGAAACTTAACACCAACTTAATTATTTTCTTTTAGTAGAACAAACCCCAAACTTTTAACCAACGCGTCTTGACGTTTTTATCAAATTGTTACTTTATCCAACTGAAAGCCTTTTATGTCAGAACGGTTGCCGTCTGATCCCTTTACTGTGACAAATCTCCAATGCCGAAAGATTTTTCTCACAAGAAATATATTTTTTGAAAGTATTATATTTAATAGGATGCAGCATACGATACGACTTAATTATAATATACTAATATAAATTTATTTTCGATGTGATAAATTCTATTTAAATTACAAAATAAAATAAGAAAAAATTGTATCGAAAACAAAAAAAATCATAAATTTCTTTCTGTCATACGAGGGTGCCTACTCAAGTTTTGAGATAGACAAATAAAAACAAATATTTATAGTAGGATATGACTTTGATTTTTTAAAACGGTCGTTCGAGATGTTGCTTAATCACCAAAAGTCGAAGGGACACAAAATAGTTGGTTTAATCTACGTAGAAAGTCATCGCACTAAAATTTTTACGATTCAATTTCATATTTTGACCAAGACGAATGTTTTAAATTATCTGTAAACAACTCAAATTGCACAACACTTTATGAATACGTTCCCATGTCAAATGTCAAACTCAAATGTCAAACTGACTTTGCTGGCTAGTAAACATAACCTTAAAAGTGCAAGTATATAAATAAATTTGAACAGTAATCAACAAATAAATACACGGCGTTGGTGACTGAGACCTCTGAATTTGAGTAGAATTATTTACAGTTACTTATTAGGGAACGTTTACAAGGTAAGGCTCTTTTGGGGGTGAGTGAAGTTAAACATTCCTTATGAAACTGTTATGACTGTCAGGTCCACTCCACGGGCTTGTGGAAAATCACCAGCAGAGCTTAACCTTGGATGGAACATTAGATGCCAACTGGATGTACTTCGTCCAATCAATCACAAACTAATCATGTCGATCATGGTCTCCAGAGCCGGGGAGATCGCGTGTTGTCGAGGTACCACTCTGAAGAAGCTTGTAAGACTTCACAACATCGTTGCGCTCGACGATCAACAAAAAGAGATAAAGCGCCAAACAGTTGATAGAAAATCTCTTACATAATGTGATTTATAGCAATTATCAGATAAGAACACTCGAAAAAACGAAGCCCAAGGGGATAAAAAATAAGTTTTTAGAGTAAAATATGAGAAAATTATACGTTGAAATAAGTATATATTGCTGTTTAAAACACTGAAGTTTGAATCCATACTGCATAATCCATCAAGTTTGAATATTTGTTAATATTTGTCTATGGTTATAATGTAGCAGTTCTAGTTGATCGAACCACCCGGTATATCTAGTTATCAAACGATTGTCCCCTCCAGTAGAGATATTGGTATCCTTGTATTTTGTTAATGATGCAATTTGTATTGAATTATCTAAAAACGTATCTGTCAAACATAAACTGGAACAACGATTAGAGGGATCCATAAAAAATCCTTGCTATTTAATACTGAGTTTGAATTTACTGGTGGCTATCAGAATGGTATTATAAGCAGGACCGAACTGGACAGAAAAAAGTTTATGTCTTGGATGTCATTTTTATAACTTTAGATTGATGTTAGAGCCCACGACAAGTACAAATTTCATAAAATCTTTAGTCTCTAATCAAGGATGAAAACCTGGTAAATCAATGTTTCAAATTTGAAAGCTTGTTTTCATGTCTTTTGTTCCACTAGATTTGATTCCGGTTACTTTCGCTGTTTCTAGCTATTTGCAAAGTAAAACCATTAACAATGCTTTAGATTTTAACTCCAGCAAGTTATGGACAAAAGGAACGCTAATCTAAAAAACGTAATCAAGTGCAGTTACAAGCTACACGAAAATGACATTGATGTCGAGTTGACGCTCTATGCTGACTTTAAATGGGGTCACGTGGTGTAATTTCAACTGAAGCGCCATCTTCAATAAATGCAGCGTCTAGTTTCAAAACGCGGGAAAAATATTCTGTCAACTGTCATTAAATATTAATGAACGTTATTAAATTGATAATCAGTGGAAACAAGAAATGTTTGGAGGTAAAACATATGATATGTGGGTTTATAAAAGTAATTCGACAAGCTGGTTTTTGCTTGTCGATTTAGGAAGAAAAACAATGCTTTGTTTTGACGATACATTAAGTTAAGATGACGCTTCACTTAAAATTGTACCACATAACCTTATTTGACGTTTTAGTGTCAAATGTCAATATGAAATTCCGCCTATATCAATAATTTTGACATAAATCATTAATACTTTACATTATATGTTTTGTAGCGTGCATTTTTTTATTTAAATAAATACTGACGTCAACAAAAGTCGAAAAACGCAATATTTTATCGTATAAATTTGCTAAATTGTGCAAAAATCGCGTTTGCGAGTACCTAATTAAAAAAAAAAGTTTCTGAGAGAGAGATTTTCACGTTTTTGGGAGTATTCCATACCCCAGACCTCACAGTTGATAACCCCGTTACAGGTTTCAGCTGAGGGCCCTAAATATTTAAATCGATAGGATTAAGAAGCCCCGAGGACAAGTTTAGTTAGTTTTGATTTAAAAAAAAGAAAATGAATGATTTGAGGATAGCGATTTATCAATTTATTATTCGAGAGCGTTGGGAGAAGTTTAAAATCTCGTACGGGTCGGTGAAAAGTATTTGAACATTCGATTCGCAAATAAAATGTGTGAGTGTCAAATTTCTTTGGAGACTTTTGACTGATGAACAAAAAGAAAATCGTGTTCCAATTTCATGCAAATCGTCTCTACGTAAATCCGATTTCATTTCATTTTCCGACATCGAGTAGTTTTCAAAGCGTTTCTTCATCAACATTCAGATATATTCAGAAAAAATTTAGCGTGGACTACTGAAAAATGAAAACCTCTTACAAAAATAATAAATTTCTCTATGGAACGGAATACAAACTACTTTATCATCCAGTTCCAGCTTCTAAGCAGATTTTTATCATTTAATAAAAAAAATTAAGGTCAAAAAACAAGCTCGGTGAAATAATTTTGAAATTGTTAACGTCTAGCGGGCCTAATTAAATGTTATCTACATTTTTTTCTACTACTCTAAAGCCTTATAATTACGTTTCTCTATTATAAAGTTTATGATAGCGAGATTAATGGTGCTTGTTTGAAACTAAGTTTGCTCATTTCGAAAGTAGATACATAGACGGAGACATCCGTTTGCAAAAAAACGTTGAGATTACATAGATCTGCAAGTAAAAAAACTGCATAAGATTTTTATATATTTTTTTGTAGATTTTGATGTCGTTAAACCGAAAAAAATATTCAAAAAATTCCATCTCATCAATTTTTTCTATAATACTGAATTTCATATTTGGAATTCGTGCAAAATTCTTGTTTAGTAAAAATTTTGGTCAAATTTGATTGATATCAAAATTTCTCACCCTAATTTTAATAGTATATGTACCTGGGTATGAAGAAAAAAATGATGGATGTGATTAATTGATTTAATGAAACGGAGGGATACGGAATTTCTGGTGTTGTCTAAACAGGTTAGGTTTGATTGAACAGTACGATTAAACATGTTTCAGCGTGTTGCTGAAGAAATATTAGCGATTTAGTGAAGAAGGTTGGTGATCAAGACAAAGCATGGACTCCTCATGAGGTGTGTGTAAGATATGGAGAAGATCTACATTTCGTTTTGGCATTTTTATGATATGAAAAATCACACAACCAACTGCTATTTCTGTTCGATAGAGGTGCAATGATTTAATAGGAAAAATAAGAAAATATCTCACCCTAACCTTAATTCAACTATTCGTCCAGTGTCCCGTAGTCTAAAATACCAGTTCTGCACCCACATCCTAATTTAAATGACATCCTGAATGATTCAGATGACTCAGAAACGTTTGCTTCCAAGAACGAATCTCGTTCAGATTTTTCAGTTGACCAGAAACTTTTTTCGCAGATTGAGCTCAATGACCAAGTCGGTGACTTGGGGTTTCAAAAGATGCAACCGAATTCCTTGGTTTAAGGCAAAAGAAAAACTTGTTATCCTCTGGTATCTTGGTACAGATATCTGGAAAGAGAATTTACTCAGTATTTCACTGAAGCGATTGATCAGGGTTATTGCAATGATGTTCATGGGCTCACGGAATGCTTTGAAATAGAACATGATTCACCAGAATGGCGCTTAGGCATCGATTCATCCAAAACCAGGCTTAAAGCAGCTCTGCTACATAATGGAAATTTATTTGTTTTTCTTCCAATGGGACACTCAATTCATATGGAGGAAAACTACAATGTTTAGCTATGATTCTTGAGAAAATTAAACATCATGGTTTGTAGGGATTTTAAATTGCTAAGAATGTCTTTGGATCAAATCTGCTTATTTTCTTTGTTTGTGGGATGGTAGAGCTAGTGAGCTGCACTGGATAATAACCATCGATTGGCCACCACGACTCGGTTCAACTCCTGACGAGAAAAATTTTATCAATTTGTTCAGTTTGTGAAATCATTGGGAAAAAATGGAGATATATGTTCCAGGTTCCCAAAATTGTTTGAAGCGAAGTTATAAAAATGAGTTATGAGTGGCTTCGTCTTAAGAAAACTTTTGTCTGATCCCCTCTTTCCTGAATCAATGGGAGAAATCGTAAAAGAAGAATGGGACTCGTTCAAAAATGTGGTGCAGAAGTTTTTGGGGCAATACCAAAGATCCTGAATACAAAACAGCGTATAAACTTATGGGTGTAATATGTAGGGAAAAATTAATGATTTTATTTACTACCCACTTTTGAGTAAAATGAATAGTTTTATTCTACAAATTTGAATGCTAAAAGTAATTTAATTGATGGTCGTTATATAGTTTTGGTTGCAAGAGATTTTCATTGTCGTAGTTGATGTATTGATATAAATCCAAGAGAATTTATCAAGAAAAACATTATCGTAATTTTTTTTCTCTTGAAAAAGGATTCAATAGTACTCTATTTTCTTGTTTGTAACAGAAATTGTATCAAAATCTTCAAATTGTTGCTACTTAGGTGATGTTAAGATTTATCTTTGTACCTTACCTTTTTGTAGATCTTGTTACTGAAAGGCATTCCGCCATTTTCTTAACAACTCTCACGGGGGAACGGTGCATTTTATCCTCTTGTTCAGTAACAACGGTTTACATTAACGTATCGCATTTTCTACGCTCTTCTATTCTCTATATTCCACACGTACTTGAAAAGAGCGATACTGATGGCTTAAAATAATGACGAACTTATCTCAAGTTTTCACGGAGTTTCAAGGGGTAGTAAATGACAATATAAGAATGTAGAGTCGTTTTTCTTCCATCCGATACTTTTAGTGTAATGAAAAATTTTATGAAGGTACCTTTTATACAAGTATTAAGTTCTATTTCTACTTTAACTCACGTTGACTTGAAAACTGTTATTTATCATTATTCTAGAGGCGTATGCATATGGAAAATCTAAGTGAACTAAATATATGAGCTTTTGATCAAATTATACGAAATTCAAAAGCCGCTTTTCCGTTATAATTCAAGGTAATCATCAGAAAATGTTAAATAAGAAGTTTTGGGTGGTTGAATGATGTTAAATCACACTCATATGAGGTAAAATTGATCCAGTTGTTGACAAATGATATATTTGTATCGAAATTTCTGATTTTGATCAAATTATACAGAATTCAAAAGCCGCTTTTCCGTTATATTTCAAAGTAATCATCAGAAAATGTTGAATAAGAAGTTTTGGGTTGTTGAATGATGATAAATCACACTCATATGAGGTAAAATTGATCCAGTTGTTGGCAAATGACATATTTGTATCGAAATTTCTGATTTTGATCAAATTATACAGAATTCAAAAGCCGCTTTTCCGTTATATTTCGAAGTAATCATCAGAAAATGTTGAATAAGAAGTTTTGGGTTGTTGAATGATGATAAATCACACTCATATGAGGTAAAATTGATCCAGTTGTTGACAAATGACATATTTGTATCGAAATTTCTGATTTTGATCAAATTATACAGAATTCAAAAGCCGCTTTTCCGTTATATTTCAAAGTAATCATAAGAAAATGTTGAATAAGAAGTTTTGGGTTGTTGAATGATGATAAATCACACTCATATGAGGTAAAATTGATCCAGTTGTTGGCAAATGACATATTTGTATCGAAATTTCTGATTTTGATCAAATTATACAGAATTCAAAAGCCGCTTTTCCGTTATATTTCGAAGTAATCATCAGAAAATGTTGAATAAGAAGTTTTGGGTTGTTGAATGATGATAAATCACACTCATATGAGGTAAAATTGATCCAGTTGTTGACAAATGACATATTTGTATCGAAATTTCTGATTTTGATCAAATTATACAGAATTCAAAAGCCGCTTTTCCGTTATATTTCAAAGTAATCATAAGAAAATGTTGAATAAGAAGTTTTGGGTTGTTGAATGATGATAAATCACACTCATATGAGGTAAAATTGATCCAGTTGTTGACAAATGACATATTTGTATCGAAATTTCTGATTTTGATCAAATTATACAGAATTCAAAAGCCGCTTTTCCGTTATATTTCAAAGTAATCATTAGAAAATGTTGAATAAGAAGTTTTGGGTTGTTGAATGATAATAAATCACACTCATATGAGGTAAAATTGATCCAGTTGTTGACAAATGACATATTTGTATCGAAATTTCTGATTTTGATCAAATTATACAGAATTCAAAAGCCGCTTTTCCGTTATATTTCAAAGTAATCATCAAAAAATTTTGAATAAGAAGTTTTGGGTGGTTGAATGATGATAAATTATACTCATATGAGGTAAACTTTATCCCACAGTTGTCAAATGACATATTTGTATCGAAATTTCTGATTTTGATCAAATTATACAGAATTCAAAAGCCGCTTTTCCGTTATAATTCAAGGTAAACATCAGAAAATGTTAAATAAGAAGTTTTGAGTTATCAAATGATGATAAATTACACTCATATGAGGTAAACTTTATCCCACAGTTGTCAAATGACATATTTGTATCGAAATTTATGATTTTCATCAAATTATACGGAATTCAAAAGCTGCTTTTCCGTTATAATTCAAGGTAAACATCAGAAAATGTTAAATAAGAAGTTTTGAGTTATTAGATGATAAATTACACTCATATGAGGTAAAATTGATCACAAAGTTGTCAAATGACATATTTGTATCGAAATTTATGATTTTCATCAAATTATACGGAATTCAAAAGGTGCTTTTCCGTTATAATTCAAGGTAATCATCAGAAAATGTTAAATAAGAAGTTTTGGGAGGTTAAATGATAATAAATTACACTCATATGAGGTAAAATTGATCACAAAGTTGTCAAATGACATATTTGTATCGAAATTTATGATTTTGATCAAATTATACAGAATTCAAAAGGTGCTTTTCCGTTATATTTCAAAGTAATCATTAGAAAATGTTGAATAAGAAGTTTTGGGTGGTTGAATGATAATAAATCACAATCATATGAGGTAAAATTGATCCAGTTGTTGACAAATGACATATTTGTATCGAAATTTCTGATTTTGATCAAATTATACAGAATTCAAAAGCCGCTTTTCCGTTATATTTCAAAGTAATCATCAGAAAATGTTGAATAAGAAGTTTTGGGTTGTTGAATGATGATAAATCACACTCATATGAGGTAAAATTGATCCAGTTGTTGACAAATGACATATTTGTATCGAAATTTCTGATTTTGATCAAATTATACAGAATTCAAAAGCCGCTTTTCCGTTATATTTCAAAGTAATCATCAGAAAATGTTGAATAAGAAGTTTTGGGTTGTTGAATGATGATAAATCACACTCATATGAGGTAAAATTGATCCAATTGTTGTTAAATGACATATTTGTATCGAAATTTATGATTTTCATCAAATTATACGGAATTCAAAAGCCGCTTTTTCGTTATATTTCAAAGTAATCATCAGAAAATGCTGAATAAGAAGTTTTGGGTTGTTGAATGATGATAAATTACACTCATATGAGGTAAACTTTATCCCACAGTTGTCAAATGACATATTTGTATCGAAATTTATGATTTTCATCAAATTATACGGAATTCAAAAGCTGCTTTTCCGTTATAATTCAAGGTAAACATCAGAAAATGTTAAATAAGAAGTTTTGAGTTATTAAATGATAAATTACATTCATATGAGGTAAAATTGATCACAAAGTTGTCAAATGACATATTTGTATCGAAATTTATGATTTTCATCAAATTATACGGAATTCAAAAGCTGCTTTTCCGTTATAATTCAAGGTAATCATCAGAAAATGTTAAATAAGAAGTTTTGGGAGGTTAAATGATAATAAATTACACTCATATGAGGTAAAATTGATCCAGTTGTTGACAAATGACATATTTGTATCGAAATATCTGATTTTGATCAAATTATACAGAATTCAAAAGGTGCTTTTCCGTTATATTTCAAGGTAATCATCAGAAAATGTTGAATAAGAAGTTTTGGGTGGTTGAATAATGATAAATCACACCTATATGAGGTAAACTTGAACCCACAGTTGTCAAATGACATATTTGTATCGAAATTTCTGATTTTGATCAAATTATACGGAATTCAAAAGCTGCTTTTCAGTTATAATTCAAGGTAATTATCAGAAAATGTTGAGTAAGAAGTTTTGGGTGGTTGAATGATGATAAATTACACTCATATGAGGTAAACTTTATCCCACAGTTGTCAAATGACATATTTGTATCGAAGTTTCTGATTTTGATCAAATTATACAGAATTCAAAAGCCGCTTTTCCGTTATAATTCAAGGTAATCATCAGAAAATGTTAAATAAGAAGTTTTGAGTTATTAAATGATGATAAATTACACTCATATGAGGTAAAATTGATCACAAAGTTGTCAAATGACATATTTGTATCGAAATTTATGATTTTCATCAAATTATACGGAATTCAAAAGGTGCTTTTCCGTTATAATTCAAGGTAATCATCAGAAAATGTTAAATAAGAAGTTTTGGGAGGTTAAATGATAATAAATTACACTCATATGAGGTAAAATTGATCACAAAGTTGTCAAATGACATATTTGTATCGAAATTTATGATTTTGATCAAATTATACAGAATTCAAAAGGTGCTTTTCCGTTATATTTCAAAGTAATCATTAGAAAATGTTGAATAAGAAGTTTTGGGTGGTTGAATGATAATAAATCACAATCATATGAGGTAAAATTGATCCAGTTGTTGACAAATGACATATTTGTATCGAAATTTCTGATTTTGATCAAATTATACAGAATTCAAAAGCCGCTTTTCCGTTATATTTCAAAGTAATCATCAGAAAATGTTGAATAAGAAGTTTTGGGTTGTTGAATGATGATAAATCACACTCATATGAGGTAAAATTGATCCAGTTGTTGACAAATGACATATTTGTATCGAAATTTCTGATTTTGATCAAATTATACAGAATTCAAAAGCCGCTTTTCCGTTATATTTCAAAGTAATCATCAGAAAATGTTGAATAAGAAGTTTTGGGTTGTTGAATGATGATAAATCACACTCATATGAGGTAAAATTGATCCAATTGTTGTTAAATGACATATTTGTATCGAAATTTATGATTTTCATCAAATTATACGGAATTCAAAAGCCGCTTTTTCGTTATATTTCAAAGTAATCATCAGAAAATGCTGAATAAGAAGTTTTGGGTTGTTGAATGATGATAAATTACACTCATATGAGGTAAACTTTATCCCACAGTTGTCAAATGACATATTTGTATCGAAATTTATGATTTTCATCAAATTATACGGAATTCAAAAGCTGCTTTTCCGTTATAATTCAAGGTAAACATCAGAAAATGTTAAATAAGAAGTTTTGAGTTATTAAATGATAAATTACATTCATATGAGGTAAAATTGATCACAAAGTTGTCAAATGACATATTTGTATCGAAATTTATGATTTTCATCAAATTATACGGAATTCAAAAGCTGCTTTTCCGTTATAATTCAAGGTAATCATCAGAAAATGTTAAATAAGAAGTTTTGGGAGGTTAAATGATAATAAATTACACTCATATGAGGTAAAATTGATCCAGTTGTTGACAAATGACATATTTGTATCGAAATATCTGATTTTGATCAAATTATACAGAATTCAAAAGGTGCTTTTCCGTTATATTTCAAGGTAATCATCAGAAAATGTTGAATAAGAAGTTTTGGGTGGTTGAATAATGATAAATCACACCTATATGAGGTAAACTTGAACCCACAGTTGTCAAATGACATATTTGTATCGAAATTTCTGATTTTGATCAAATTATACGGAATTCAAAAGCTGCTTTTCAGTTATAATTCAAGGTAATTATCAGAAAATGTTGAGTAAGAAGTTTTGGGTGGTTGAATGATGATAAATTACACTCATATGAGGTAAACTTTATCCCACAGTTGTCAAATGACATATTTGTATCGAAATTTCTGATTTTGATCAAATTATACAGAATTCAAAAGCCGCTTTTCCGTTATAATTCAAGGTAATCATCAGAAAATGTTAAATAAGAAGTTTTGAGTTATTAAATGATGATAAATTACACTCATATGAGGTAAAATTGATCACAAAGTTGTCAAATGACATATTTGTATCGAAATTTATGATTTTCATCAAATTATACGGAATTCAAAAGGTGCTTTTCCGTTATAATTCAAGGTAATCATCAGAAAATGTTAAATAAGAAGTTTTGGGAGGTTAAATGATAATAAATTACACTCATATGAGGTAAAATTGATCACAAAGTTGTCAAATGACATATTTGTATCGAAATTTATGATTTTGATCAAATTATACAGAATTCAAAAGGTGCTTTTCCGTTATATTTCAAAGTAATCATTAGAAAATGTTGAATAAGAAGTTTTGGGTGGTTGAATGATAATAAATCACAATCATATGAGGTAAAATTGATCCAGTTGTTGACAAATGACATATTTGTATCGAAATTTCTGATTTTGATCAAATTATACAGAATTCAAAAGCCGCTTTTCCGTTATATTTCAAAGTAATCATCAGAAAATGTTGAATAAGAAGTTTTGGGTTGTTGAATGATGATAAATCACACTCATATGAGGTAAAATTGATCCAGTTGTTGACAAATGACATATTTGTATCGAAATTTCTGATTTTGATCAAATTATACAGAATTCAAAAGCCGCTTTTCCGTTATATTTCAAAGTAATCATCAGAAAATGTTGAATAAGAAGTTTTGGGTTGTTGAATGATGATAAATCACACTCATATGAGGTAAAATTGATCCAATTGTTGTTAAATGACATATTTGTATCGAAATTTATGATTTTCATCAAATTATACGGAATTCAAAAGCCGCTTTTTCGTTATATTTCAAAGTAATCATCAGAAAATGCTGAATAAGAAGTTTTGGGTTGTTGAATGATGATAAATTACACTCATATGAGGTAAACTTTATCCCACAGTTGTCAAATGACATATTTGTATCGAAATTTATGATTTTCATCAAATTATACGGAATTCAAAAGCTGCTTTTCCGTTATAATTCAAGGTAAACATCAGAAAATGTTAAATAAGAAGTTTTGAGTTATTAAATGATAAATTACATTCATATGAGGTAAAATTGATCACAAAGTTGTCAAATGACATATTTGTATCGAAATTTATGATTTTCATCAAATTATACGGAATTCAAAAGCTGCTTTTCCGTTATAATTCAAGGTAATCATCAGAAAATGTTAAATAAGAAGTTTTGGGAGGTTAAATGATAATAAATTACACTCATATGAGGTAAAATTGATCCAGTTGTTGACAAATGACATATTTGTATCGAAATATCTGATTTTGATCAAATTATACAGAATTCAAAAGGTGCTTTTCCGTTATATTTCAAGGTAATCATCAGAAAATGTTGAATAAGAAGTTTTGGGTGGTTGAATAATGATAAATCACACCTATATGAGGTAAACTTGAACCCACAGTTGTCAAATGACATATTTGTATCGAAATTTCTGATTTTGATCAAATTATACGGAATTCAAAAGCTGCTTTTCAGTTATAATTCAAGGTAATTATCAGAAAATGTTGAGTAAGAAGTTTTGGGTGGTTGAATGATGATAAATTACACTCATATGAGGTAAACTTTATCCCACAGTTGTCAAATGACATATTTGTATCGAAATTTCTGATTTTGATCAAATTATACAGAATTCAAAAGCCGCTTTTCCGTTATAATTCAAGGTAATCATCAGAAAATGTTAAATAAGAAGTTTTGAGTTATTAAATGATGATAAATTACACTCATATGAGGTAAAATTGATCACAAAGTTGTCAAATGACATATTTGTATCGAAATTTATGATTTTCATCAAATTATACGGAATTCAAAAGGTGCTTTTCCGTTATAATTCAAGGTAATCATCAGAAAATGTTAAATAAGAAGTTTTGGGAGGTTAAATGATAATAAATTACACTCATATGAGGTAAAATTGATCACAAAGTTGTCAAATGACATATTTGTATCGAAATTTATGATTTTGATCAAATTATACAGAATTCAAAAGGTGCTTTTCCGTTATATTTCAAAGTAATCATTAGAAAATGTTGAATAAGAAGTTTTGGGTGGTTGAATGATAATAAATCACAATCATATGAGGTAAAATTGATCCAGTTGTTGACAAATGACATATTTGTATCGAAATTTCTGATTTTGATCAAATTATACAGAATTCAAAAGCCGCTTTTCCGTTATATTTCAAAGTAATCATCAGAAAATGTTGAATAAGAAGTTTTGGGTTGTTGAATGATGATAAATCACACTCATATGAGGTAAAATTGATCCAGTTGTTGACAAATGACATATTTGTATCGAAATTTCTGATTTTGATCAAATTATACAGAATTCAAAAGCCGCTTTTCCGTTATATTTCAAAGTAATCATCAGAAAATGTTGAATAAGAAGTTTTGGGTTGTTGAATGATGATAAATCACACTCATATGAGGTAAAATTGATCCAATTGTTGTTAAATGACATATTTGTATCGAAATTTATGATTTTCATCAAATTATACGGAATTCAAAAGCCGCTTTTTCGTTATATTTCAAAGTAATCATCAGAAAATGCTGAATAAGAAGTTTTGGGTTGTTGAATGATGATAAATTACACTCATATGAGGTAAACTTTATCCCACAGTTGTCAAATGACATATTTGTATCGAAATTTATGATTTTCATCAAATTATACGGAATTCAAAAGCTGCTTTTCCGTTATAATTCAAGGTAAACATCAGAAAATGTTAAATAAGAAGTTTTGAGTTATTAAATGATAAATTACATTCATATGAGGTAAAATTGATCACAAAGTTGTCAAATGACATATTTGTATCGAAATTTATGATTTTCATCAAATTATACGGAATTCAAAAGCTGCTTTTCCGTTATAATTCAAGGTAATCATCAGAAAATGTTAAATAAGAAGTTTTGGGAGGTTAAATGATAATAAATTACACTCATATGAGGTAAAATTGATCCAGTTGTTGACAAATGACATATTTGTATCGAAATATCTGATTTTGATCAAATTATACAGAATTCAAAAGGTGCTTTTCCGTTATATTTCAAGGTAATCATCAGAAAATGTTGAATAAGAAGTTTTGGGTGGTTGAATAATGATAAATCACACCTATATGAGGTAAACTTGAACCCACAGTTGTCAAATGACATATTTGTATCGAAATTTATGATTTTGATCAAATTATACGGAATTCAAAAGCTGCTTTTCAGTTATAATTCAAGGTAATTATCAGAAAATGTTGAGTAAGAAGTTTTGGGTGGTTGAATGATGATAAATTACACTCATATGAGGTAAACTTTATCCCACAGTTGTCAAATGACATATTTGTATCGAAATTTCTGATTTTGATCAAATTATACGGAATTCAAAAGCTGCTTTTCCGTTATAATTCAAGGTAATCATCAGAAAATGTTAAATAAGAAATTTTGAGTTGTTAAATGATGATAAATTACACTCATATGAGGTAAAATTGATCACAAAGTTGTCAAATGACATATTTGTATCGAAATTTCTGATTTGGATCAAATTATACGGAATTCGAAAGCTGCTTTTCCGTTATAATTCAAGGTAATCATAAGAAAATGTTAAGTAAGAAGTTTTGAGTTATTAAATGATGATAAATTACACTCATATAAAGTAAAATTGATCCAATATTTATCAAATGATATATTTGTATCGAAATGCCTGATTTTCAATGAAGTTTACATACATCCAATAGTTGGCGTTATACACCACAAACAGAAAAAAAAAACGATCGATTTTGATATTTATATTTTAAAAAATATAGACAATAATAAAGTATTTTATTCATCGATGTAACCCCTTTTGCTGTTAATATTCTCGTGGATAATTTTGGCTCTGTCTCTATAATAATTTCGACAAGTAATCGTCGTCTATTGGGGTCCAATCGTTTTTCAGGATATTCCAAAGATGGAAAGTGGAACTAGGACACTACTTTCTGACTTCTCTGTCCAATTTGTCCCACAATAACTCAATTGGGTGGATATATAGGTTCTGACGTGTTTCGATAAACTTTCCAAAGCGATTAAATTCCCAAGAGACAGGCTACCAATTAACATAATTTCCGAGTTCATGCAATAAGCAAAACACCTTGTTAATATTCTTCTAAAACATCAAAATTAATATCGGCGTCGATTATTTTTTATTGCTCACTGTGTATACTTCGATTTTCGTAGAATATTCCGTTTTCTTTTGTGATATTTTGATTGATCTCTGTCATAATATCGAGATAATGCTGATATAATACGAAACCCTCTTGGGGATCCATTGTTATATTTTCATTTTCAAAAAAAAAAAAATAAAAATCATCAGCTGCGACAAATGAAACAATACCCTACAATACCTCATGCTAAAAGCATTCCGAATTCGGCAATAAAAGAATAATCCATTTCAAATATTCCAATTTCCCATTGATTCAAAACGAATAATTTGTTTTCTATACAATACAAAAAATCTTAATCGTTTACTTCTATTCATTATTTCAATAGATTATGGAAAATAATGGAAATGAATATAACAACAAACAAGAAAAATTTGTATTAAGTAAAACGGTGGAATTTCAATGGAAAACTATCACAAAAATGAAAAAAAAACCTTTTTATATTACAATATATATAATCCCAGAAGTAATTGGCCTAGAAAGTACACAATCTATACAGAAAATGTTTGAAGACGTTGTTTAGTATTTGTTTGACAGCCATCAATAATGAACGTCTTCGGTGAATTCGTAAACCTGGAAAAAATTGTGCCGCGTTTTCTCACAATGGAACAAAAACAGCGTCATCAAGATGTTTCCATGGAGTTTCTGGAATTGTTTCACAGACGCAAAACCGAATTTATGCACCTGAAACAAAAGAACAATCAAAACAATAGACTGAAAATAGAACCGGCTCCAAAGAAGCCAAAATTTCGTCTGCAAGCAAGAATAGGGCGTCTGTTTTTGGGGATGCACGTGGGATAATTTTTATGTCTCCAATAATACTAATCTATCATATTATATCTCCAGATTACATCGCTCAAGAGTTGCTTTTATTGTTATCATTCCTCCTAGGATAGAATCTACAAACTCTTTTATTTGTAGAGCGAAACTTTCTACTAAACTATAAACCCACTCGTTTCAACTCAACTCACACCCTTTGATTTGATATTAGTCACTATTCCCTTCATATTATCGTTGTTGAGTTGCATCGATCCCTTCAGATTAAAAAACTACATATAAAAGTACTTCATCACAAATCTAACAAATGGAGTTGATGCAAAAAGTGAAATTAATAGAATAGAAATTAGAATTGAAGAAAGATATAAACAAGAAAGAACGGTTCGATGAGGTGGGTAAAGCTTTCTGGTGTTGAAAAGGGCTCCACGTTTTTGATCAGCCACGTGACTATGCCTTCCAACCTCAACACCCAATAAGCGAATTTGCTGTGATGCAGACAGGACCAAATCCTGAGCTGCAGGAAAAATTGTAAAAATAACTGCCTGGGATGTTTGCTGCATTACACTCAATCAAATTGCTTCCATCCTACCCCAGAACATGACTCGGTATTGATGGTGGTGGTATGTAATGGATCTGGGTGCTAGACGATCTTACATGAAGCGTAAGATTTGATTGATGATACCAGTCGTCGACGATATAGAGTTTGGGCTCGCAGTTTTGTCTAATGCAAAAAGATGCATCCCTGAGGAGCACCAGCGTTGACTTCAAATCCTTCTCAGGCGTGTCTATCGATTGGGACCTGGATGTACGTGTCTTTAAGAAAGCTACTAAACCAATCGATAATTGAGGACGACAAATCGTAAGATCTTAATTTATTTAGAAGGTTATCATGTCAAATCCTGTTTGATATGTCCAGTGCGATTGCTCTGGATTGCAGTGATATGAGAAAACTTCTTCCATGCAAGGCTAGAATTGTGGCGGATTACAGGAGAAGGGGAAGGTGTCAAAAAAAGACTTGACGAACCAAACAGCTTCTTGGAGGATATAATAGATTTTGTTCTGTAATATTCTCCATGTTTTCGGCCATTTGGTTGATAAATGGTTCCACCAGGTTACAGATAAAGAGTAGGAACGTCGATCAATGATTTCACTAGGAAATTTTCCGGGAGATCTTTCAAAACCGTCGCTAGCAACCGAAGCGGAGGATAAAGAATCTTTCTTTAAGCCTTAGAGAAAAGGGCTCATTTAGTGGTGATCCAGGGGATTAAAAGAGTGTAATGAGCAATGGAATTGTTTGAGTCAACAATGCGTATCGCGGTTGGAGGTTATTAAAACGGCTCGGATTTGGGGTTATGTCAATATATCAACGTCTATGTCAATGTCAATGTCAATGGTGTTTCTGGGATTGAAACAGTTTGTGAATTGGCAATAACTGAGTATCAACTGGTCGCAGGACGGTGCAGATTTCATTAGCTGAATATGAGATGAATCATTCAAACGAAAATAAAGTAACTTTGTATCTTTGTATAAAGTAACAATATGAATGAAAGTTTTTAGTTTCTATTTCCGCTTCTTATTGTCGTATAAATCGTTAAATTCTACAGTCTGTATAATGAAACTAGTGGATACAAATATATTCGTTTTTACACCAGATAAAATTATTAGATTCACTTTATACTTCCCATCAACTTGTATATGTCCTTTAATATCAAGGGATTTTGTATCCATTAAATCGAAATATTCAATGCATGGAAAATCCTGTCCTCGGGGAAATTATTTCGCTCTTCAAACTACGTATGAATGACAGTAAACGCTTAAAATTATATAAAATAGATTTATTACTGTTGTACGTTTCGTTGGTTGACTATGCGAAATACGCATATTTAATTGTTTCGCTTAATTGTCAGCAAAAGTTTAGATGAAGGGGCTTCGAATGTATTAAAAAGCGAATTGACATTTTTCGTATAACTGAGGAAGAAATTAACCGAATTTGTTTTAATAATCATACTTCATCTGAAAGTGATTTGAAGACGGAATGAATTGAATTTTCAACATGATTATTGATTCAATTAGTCTTCAAGATAATGTCGTTTTTCAAAAATCGCCTTACTACTTGAAGTAGACTCTTCGAGACCTTGGTGGAACAAAATTTTTTGGACTTAGATACAAAATATTCCTACCCTCAACATCTTCTCCTCGCGCAAGAATCTGGATTTGAATAAGTAGTGATCTAACGGTGCAAGGTCTGTACTAAACACTGGATGAAGTGAAAGTTCAATACCAAATTTCCTTTAGCATTGTTTTGTTGTAAAAGAACCCGTTTCTTGTAAACTAAACATAATATATTATATTTTTAGACACAGAGGATATTTTAAAAGTAGCTAAGCAAATAAAACGCACTATCTTTGTTTTTAGTTTCGAATTTTATATCGAAAATTAGATCAATAATGAATTTGATTGGTTTTGCCGTTCTTTAGATATTCCGGTTTCTAGGATAAAAGACAAATACTTCACATATCATATTCATATGAATAAATATTTACTTTTTTACCAATCTGTACCAATGAATAAGTTTTTAGACCTTCGATCGTGCCGCAGAGGAAAAAAACTTACTTAAATTTGTTTTATTCATTCTACTTTCCACAACTATATCTAGGAAATAGTTTTATGAAACTGAATAAACGCACTTTTTTAAATCACCAAAATTTTAGAGCATAAAAGAGTTTGACGGGACTCGAGTCCCCTTTTTTATCACTTGAATTGACAAAAACTTATACCAATCTTGAAAACAGTGTTTTGGGATTTCGAAAATTTCTAAATAGATAGATAGGAAGAGGAAATGCACAACGTTGTCCACCCATATCACCACTTTGATCCATTCCTTTTAATCAGGGCACGTGGAAATTATTCCGTATAGTACACCACCAATTACTGTCGATGAATTCAACATTCGACTATCTATTGAGTATAAGGAGACAGAAAATGGTATTCACATCGAGCAACTATTGTAATTTATTTTTGATTCAACTGTTATAGTATTTAATTTGCCTATAGTGCTAAGTTTCTAATTGTTTTTTCACCAATCGACACCATATCTTCAAATTAAACTTTATCCAACGCTAGCAGCCAGATGTTCATACAATATTGAATGTATGCCAGTGAAAGTAATGCCCAAATATGCCTCAAACTGATAGTATGTCACATGACGATCTTGCAAAATCAGTTTAAACACAGCATCGATGTTTTCTGGCTCAACAGCTCATTCTGGTTGACCTCCACGACATTCATCCTGTAGCGAAGTGCTCTAGATAATGCTTCATCACCAAAAGTCGAAGCGAGTCGATCGGCAGAATGCTGTTGGTTTAATCCACGTCGGATGTCATAAAAAATCATCGCACCAAAATGTTCTGAATACGTTCACACAGAAAGCTTAGCAACCTTCGTATGTACGTCTCTAAATATAAATCTAAAATGTGGAGGAGATCATGGTTTGCCTAATTTGCCTGGTTGATTATTCTTTTGGTTTCTGTGTTTTCGTTCCCATTCTTGGTAAACTCTATATCCAAGTTTGCGAAACTCTTTCTAGATCATCATCTCGTGCTCTATATATATGCCTCTATAGACCATTACCCTGCTTAAAACCCTGGAATACTAAATCTTCGTCGGTTCGACTACCTGTGCCGAACAATTCATGGTATAACCTTTGTGGGTAAGGTTAGGAAATTCAGGCTATAGCAGTGCTTTCCCCAGCTCAGCGCCCTTTGAACCAAGTAGGTGCAAGGACCGTTGAACTTACATCATCAGATTGACTTGAAACTCAGGAAGCTGCTAAACTAATCGAGGAAATTGAAATCGAAGAGGAAAATAAAGAAGATTCTGGAAAGAAGAGAAAGCGAAAGTCTCCAAGAACATCACTTGATGAAGATAAGAGCTGCTCGAAAGTACAAAAGAGAGGTTCAAGTAAATATATCCTTCAAACAGGTCTTGAAGCATTAGAGAGTAAAAATTGAAAGAAATGGAAGACGTCTTGAGATCTGGAGTATTGATGTTGTCCACATAAGACAAGGCCCTACACCTCAAACTGGATACAGTGACGACATCCTTGGAGAGTCTTAAACTATTTTTACGGATTCATTTATGGAAGTAGTTTAACCAATATAGAGATATTAATTCAGGAGAATTAAATGCATCATATATTGTCATAATTTTTATAAAAGTAAGCGGAAAGGAAAGCCATTGACAAGGATTGATTACATGTGTGAATTGTCGGACAAACTGACTGATGCTTGGTTGAGAAAAAGAAGGGATCTATCTGGACAACACCGAAGTGTCAAGGATACGATTGACGCAGCAATTGGACCTACAACTTTAGTTCCTCGGGTAGCACCTGCAGCAGAAAGACATGAGAAAAAACGACGCATATGCTCTAAATGCGACTAAAAACTCCGAAGAATCACAAAAACGTCTTGTAGGAGTTGTTCCTTAGCAATATGCGGCGAAAGTCAAGTGATATTGTGTAAAAATGATATATAATACTTTTACATAATTTTTGTGTCCTCTAAGCCATTTTTATTCGAATTTTTTATGTAACAGTCTGTGTTAGCAATTATTTACATCTTTACTTTTGTAATATTCGGCACAAAATGTGCATATTTTTAATATCACATCAATAAAAATGTTTAAAGGGTAATTATTTGTTCTTCTTGTTTCCTTTACAATTTTCTTAATTGATTTTTAGATACTGTCAGTCACAATGACGAAGGTTTGGTAATAAGGTACCTAAATTGAGATTTAGCACTCCAGGGTAGGTCTCTGATTACCACAAATTCAATTTAATTATCACATTTGTAAACTTTTTCTAAATTAACAAATGTTTTCTTATATTGGGAGTCTTATTTGAAAAATCGTATATTTGATTGGTTTCCAAAACTCATAGTCCAATGATCACAGCTTCCGACTCACGAAAATTAGTTATGTCGCTGATTTTCTGAAATTTTGACCGGTAAGCAGTTAGAGTTATTTTGCAAATAACTCGAAATCTACGCCAAATATAGGAAAAAGTGAACTGATCAAAAATGTAGTTTTTCTACAAAAAAGATTCCCTGTTCTCTTCTTATACATTTTTATTGGTTGCGATACAACTTTTGTTTTTTCAAAAAAGGAAAGAAAGGTGTCTTCAAGTTGTTTGAACAAAAATTAAAAGTTGAATCTAATCTCAGAGCAGCGTTTGACAGTACAGAAGATTGTATAGCTGAAAATGCAGTTCTTGCTTTATATAATGCGCTTCCTACTGTCTCTGACCTCGATTTGTGTTTTTTAAAGCCTGTTGTTAAGAGAAATGTGGTCAATCTAGGGTCTCTTCCTCTTACCTCAGATGCAGCCAAATTGCATTGCTTAAGAGTGTATTTCCAGGTTCAACAATGGCTCTTCAACACCAGCTGGGATCCAGTGAAGTGGGGATGGGAGTTTCGAGACATTTTGTCACCGAAAGGAATGAAGCAACCACCAGCGTCCTCAGAGATCTTAAAAATGATTTTATGTAACTGCCAAAAAGGTTGTAGTAAGTTGTGTATTTGCTAGAAGGCTGGACTGCTATGCAGGTCGTTTTTACAAAATTCATGCACGAATTTGATTCCTGCTGACTTGGGGGAAGAACAATTCCTTGACGGAGATACCAGTCCTGCAGGAGAAGACAGTGAAGACACTCTGAGGAGCACGGAATTCCTCTTGGAAGAAATGCTCGAGAGTGATGATGATGAAATCGATTAGATTGCAATTGATTTCTTATATTCGATTTTTAATATTTTCTCTATTTTTGATAAATGTTTAAATAAAGTTCTCACAAGAACAGCGTTTTTGAGGATTGAGTTTAGATTACTTACAACAATCAAGATTTTAGAGTTTTTTGTAGGTTAGGAAAAATCATATTTGAGCTTCTTCGAATCCAGTAAATTCGCTTTTTGTAAGAGTAATTTTGAGATTAGGAAAAAATCGCAAACAACGTTTTTTATAGGAAATTTTTTGAGCTACATTTTGGATTTTTTCACTTTTTTCGAAATTTGGCATAGATTTCGAGTTATTTGCAAAATTCGGAATTTTGAAACTTTTGATGTTAACTTTTACTGTCCAGAAAATCGGCGACTGATTTTCGTGGGTTTTGGTTCTAATTGGACTGTACTCACTGGACTATCATGTATGTTCAAAACTTTAATTTTATCGTTTGTTCAGTAGACACGGAATAAATAAAGACGACTCAAGCTATATTTTACAAGATTATATGCCATATGAACCCAAAATCATCAAAATTATTCCACACACGCACATTTCTACCTAAAACCTATAAGAAACACAAAAAGATGATGGAAAAGTTTGTTTTTGGTCTAGTTTGACTATTATTATTCGAGAAATTTCCATTTCTGGATCCGGTAAGAAAAAAATACTATACACAAAATCAATAAGTCATTTCGAAATATTGAAATTTAGTCCCGAAAACTGTGTCATTTTATTTATGGAGGTTATCCATTATCTCTGAAATGAATTCATCAATCAAATGACAGAAAATACCAAAGGGTTGATTGAATAATATCCGAGCAATTAGTAAAATTCGATTTAACTAGTATTTAATACCGAAATATATCAGAAATAATCGAAAATAATCCAGAAAAGTGCGCGCTTAAAGGCTTTTAGAAGTTTCCTTAGCAAAGCAAGTTTAATTGATACTAAAAAATTACAGCATGAGTCGTTTCGACGAGAAGTTTCGACTCAACAAATAACAAAAGCAATCTCGCAATCCACAAAAAATACTAGAGCGTCAATATTGAGACAATTTATGGAGTTTCGACAAGCACGAATATTAAAAAGAGGAATGGAGAAGATTATAAAGGATATGCAGTTAAATCAATTTGTGATTCAACTGCGAAGATGATTCAAAAAAATATTTCAATGAATACAATATTAATTTTGATCCTTTCGCCGATATAACGCCTTAAAGAAGCTCGTGGTGCCAGAAATAGTAAACGGAAAGTTATTACAGAGAAAATAAGAGTAACATTGAACAAGAAAGATACAGAGACTTACAGAAAAGTCTCTTTCGTATAGCTTCTTATGAATTAGGACACACAGTCGAGAAAATTGGCAGCTAATGGATAACAAAAAATGAAATGGATGAAGCTATTTGTCCCATTGCATTGTTAAAACTACTGTTACAAAAAAGAAATAAAAGTATAACATCTGAACGACTTTTTAAACCCCTAATTCCTTTTGGACAAATTCTAAAGGTTGGCACAAAAATGTTTTAATACGATTTCTACTTGGACTAAAATTTTTTGCAACTAAAATTGGACTCGACATTACAAATAATAAAATTACCAATCATTAGAACCATGTTAAGGCCCCCATACACACGACAATCTTAATCGAAAGCAAGGAAGCAACCACCAGCGTCCTCAGAGGTCTTAAAAATGATTTTATGTAGCTGCCAAAAAGGTTGTAGTAAGTTGTGTACTTGCTAAAAGGCTGGACTGCTATGCAGGTCGTGTTTACAAAATTCATGCACGAATTTGATCCCTGTTGACTTGGGGGAGGAATAATTTTTTGACGGAGATACCAGTCCTGCAGGAGAAGTCAGTGAAGACACTCTGAGGAGCACGGAATTCCTCTTGGAAGAAATGCTCGAGAGTGATGATGATGAAATCGATTAGATTGCAATTGATTTCTTATATTCGATTTTTAATATTTTCTCTATTTTTGATAAATGCTTAAATAAAGTTCTCACAAGAATAGCGTTTTCGAGGATTGAGTTTAGAGTACTTACAACAATCAAGATTTTAGAATTTTTTGTAGGTTAGGAAATATCATATTTGTTAACCGACGTTCTTCATCTCCGACATGATTTTATCCGTAAATCTGCTAGTGTATGTGGTATTCATTCAAATCCGTCATGAAAAAACATAGTCGTTCTGCAAAATGGCCGATACAAGATTGTGGAATAAAGATTTCACTATTGAATTTTTGAAGTTATATAAATCGTTGCCAAAGTTATGGAAAATAAAATCTTCAGACTATTCCTGTAACAAGATATCGTAATGTTGCTTTCTGTTGGTAATCTTGCTTTTTTATCAAAGTTGTGGCACTGCTTAACAATTCTAGATAAGTATCTTCATCCGTTCTTAAATAATTACACCAGTCACTTGTTTCAAGTTTGATAGATTAACAATGTAAAATCCGTTTCTTTTTAATAACCAATCTCTTGCCCATTTCGAACCAACGCCACTGCAATTATGTCCTTGCGGTTCATCGTGAAACACACAACTGTAGACGTTCTTTTCCGACAGTGTATGTGTGTTTTAACTGTTCGGTTAAGATTGTCTTAGTGTATGGGTGCCTTTAGTCCAAGCAGGAGTAAGTGCCAACAGCTTATAAAGATAACGGGACACTCATCATCATCTTCTATTAAACCCTACCTCCAAATTGATCCTGAACATCAACATTAGTTCCTTACGAGCCTCGAGTGAGAAAAATCAAAATGAATATTCTACATGTGTGAATTTAGAACAATTGTGTATGTAGTAATTGTTCATTTAAATAATTTAATTGTATAAATATAGATAATTATTGTTGTTGTTCATTTATCTTGGCAAAAAACACTCGAGCTTCTCTTTAAAGGATAAATTTCTTTCAAACTTAAAATTTTGCTCGGAAAACTAACTCTTGACAAAATCACTCGACTCGGTCAGTTTTTCTCGTAAAATCCGATAAAAAAATTCTTGTGTTTTTACTGTTGATGATTTTCTGACTTAAATATTGTAATAATCCTAATTTTTTCCCACCAAAAAAATACTAGATTCCAGCTTGAGGTTCTATACATAAACCTTGTATAATAAATAACTATTTTTTTCTACGTCCGTTATAATAATCATTTTCCATTCAATTGCATTCATAAAGAATGAAATTTCTGAATCGGTCAAGAAGCGTGAAAAAAAGTACCGTAGCGTTTAATTTTTTCACGCTTTTGTAGTAAAAGAAGTGTCGTAACGTGTAATTTTTTAACGCAATTCGTTTCTCCGATAAATATCATGTCTCAATAAATTAGTGTAGTATTATAATTAGTGATGGGGAGTGATAGTGAAGAAAGTTTAAACTGCACACCAGAAGATGTTGAATCAGCAACTGCAGCGACTGAGACATCCAGTATTTAAAAGAATATAATTCTTTTATGGAGTGGCGCACTAAAAAAGGTGAAAACAACTTTATAGAAAAAGTGTTACTAGTTTACTTTGAAACTAAATCCAAAATGTAGAAGTTTTCAATACTTTAGTCGACTTATTCAAAACCGAAAAGCACCTTAATGGTAAATAACGACGTAAATACTTGAAAGCCATTGTATATTTTAAAAATAAATCAGTTGGCTATAGACTCAAAAAATCTAAAACATTTTCTCGTGGAGAAATCAATAAGTTTCTGTTGCAAGCTCCAGACGATCATTATCTCATGCAAAAGGTATGACAGCAAAAAATTTTAATGTAAGCTTGGATATTATTTCATATTTCAGGTTGCTTTCAGCTTTTTTGCTTTTTTTTGGTCGCTCCAGACAACCGACAATTAAAAAAAAATCAGTTTTTTAAAGTTTCTACAAAAACCGTTAATTTTAGATCCAATGGTAAACAGAAAAAAGGGGGGCTGCTATTTGAAAAAATTAAGTTTTCGAAGTTTTTAGATAGCGAAATTCGGTACCTATTTCTGAACACCCTATATAAATTTTTGTCAAAGTTTTAACAGATTTTGAAAGCTGTAAGTGTTATTTGTCCAAATCCCAAAAATATTAGACGTGACTCACTTAAATTTAGAAATATAATTTTTTTAGTGGAGGGCTGCATGTGTCCGAAAATTTCGAAAATGTAAAATAAATAAAAAATGGTGGACTTTAGGCATACTATGCCTTATATAAAGTTATATTGAAATTTTGCATAGATTTCAAAAATTAAATAAAAACTATAACATTCCGTTTAAAATAACGAAGTTTGGGTCTACTTCCGGTATAACCGGAAGTTTGAGAAAACTGAAATTACTTTAAATGAAACGAGCATTTCGGAAAAGCCCTGTAAGCTAATTTTCAGAACACTAGTCGCAGTACTTTCCCATATACATATCTTTCTTTGAACTCGTTAAATGTTGACAATTCAAGAACCAATAGTAATGTAACTTCTTCTTTACTTCAAATTAATAATGCCCACAGTTGTATTTTTAATATTTCTATTACAAAATAAAAATTGATAAAAGTTTTGTCGATTTTTTTCGAGTTTACGGACGTAGAAAAATTTTTGTATGAAACTCGTGAGTAAACTAACTTTTTTTCACTTGTAGGAACTGGTCAAACCAACCTACTCGTGAAAAAAAGTATTACTTTACTCACTTGTTACATAAATAACTATTATAAGCGTTTCCTTAAAAGTCGTTGGTATATTAGTTTAGTGGTTAATACTTTTTATAGTAGTTCAACGAAAAAAAAATATACTTTGACCAACTATATCCCAAAAATCGGTGGTCAAAGTGCCATTACCATTTTTCAACTCATCAAATTGTTTTTTTTTTTCGAATCTGATTGATTTATTATTAATAATAACCCCCCTTGGCCGCAATGAGTTTCCTAATTTAGTTGGCGATCGTCCTCCATTTGGACAAAGCTTTCTATAATAATTTATTGAAATTTATTTTATTAGAGCAGAGGCTCCCAAAGTTTTTCCTTTCAGTACAAACATGGCATGAATAATTCACCTATTTGGAATCGCATTAAATTATATTTTTAATCTCTCTCGTAATTAATTGTCAATTTATGTTGTTATTTAACATATTAAATAAGATTGTTACAGCACACAATTCTGGATTTTAAACTTTTCTCACAGATTTTTCAGTTTGCTGACAAAGTTTACCTGACAGAGGTCAAAAAATAATATTTACTTCCAATATCAATTGGACGTGGTTAAGCAGAAAACGTTCAACCCACAAATGATAAATTTTGATAATTTGAATTTCACTCAAGTTGATTGATGTGCCCTTTAAACTTAAAATAATTAAATGTCACATTGATTTTCTTATGTAGCTGCAGCTGTAATGGTATAATAACATGATAATTTACTTTAAATGCCAAAAATTTTGGAATAATTTACAAATTTGGGTAATTATACACTTTCGCGGTCACCTGGTTTTTTGCCTCTAGAAAATCGAAAAATGGATGGATTTTAATGATCTTGGTCTCAAAATTCGAAAATTACTGTTTTAAATCGTAAAAAACGGTTTTGCAAAATAATGGACCATTAAAAATCGAAAAATAGATAAATTTTATAATTTTAGTTAGGTTAGGTTAGGTTAGGTTAAGTTAGGTTAGGTTAGGTTGGCTCTAGAAAATCGAAAAATGAATGGATTTTATTGATGTTGGTCTCAAAATGTTCCATTTTACGGCGGATTTATAAAAAAAAATTAGTAGAAATAACTGGAATGAAAATTTCTCATAGTTTTACTGTTTTAAATCGTGAAAAAACGGTTTTGCAAAATAATTCTTTACAAAAAATTATATCATTATCATATAAAGTTCTTATATTTTTTTGTATTCTACATAAATTAATAAACGATTTAAAAAGAAAAAAATCCAAAAAGAATGATTTTTTCAGTTTTTATAGCTTAAAATGAAATCGATGAAAAACAATCAATTTTCGTGAATAGTTTCGTACTAGATTCTTCAATGTTAATAGTTTTTGGACCATTAAAAATCGAAAAATAGATAAATTTTATAATTTTGGTTAGGTTAGGTTAGGTTAGGTTAGGTTAGGTTAGGTTAGGTTAGGTTAGGTTAGGTTAAGTTAGGTTAGGTTAGGTTAGGTTAGTTTAGGTTAGGTTAGGTTAAGTTAGGTTAGGTTAGGTTGGCTCTAGAAAATCGAAAAATGAATGGATTTTATTGATGTTGGTCTCAAAATGTTCCATTTTACGGCGGATTTATAAAAAAAATTAGTAGAAATAACTGGAATGAAAATTTCTCATAGTTTTACTGTTTTAAATCGTAAAAAAACGGTTTTGCAAAATAATCCTTTACAAAAAATTATCTCATTATCAGATAAAGTTCTTATATTTTTTTTGTATTCTACATAAATTAATAAGCAATTTAAAAAGAAAAAAATCCAAAAAGAATGATTTTTTCAGTTTTTATAGCTTAAAATGAAATCGATGAAAAACAATCAATTTTCGTGAATAGTTTCGTACTAGATTCTTCAATGTTAATAGTTTTTGGACCATTAAAAATCGAAAAATAGATAAATTTTATAATTTTGGTTAGGTTAGGTTAGGTTAGGTTAGGTTAGGTTAGGTTAGGTTAGGTTAGGTTAAGTTAGGTTAGGTTAGGTTAGGTTAGTTTAGGTTAGGTTAGGTTAAGTTAGGTTAGGTTAGGTTGGCTCTAGAAAATCGAAAAATGAATGGATTTTATTGATGTTGGTCTCAAAATGTTCCATTTTACGGCGGATTTATAAAAAAAATTAGTAGAAATAACTGGAATGAAAATTTCTCATAGTTTTACTGTTTTAAATCGTAAAAAAACGGTTTTGCAAAATAATCCTTTACAAAAAATTATCTCATTATCAGATAAAGTTCTTATATTTTTTTTGTATTCTACATAAATTAATAAGCAATTTAAAAAGAAAAAAATCCAAAAAGAATGATTTTTTCAGTTTTTATAGCTTAAAATGAAATCGATGAAAAACAATCAATTTTCGTGAATAGTTTCGTACTAGATTCTTCAATGTTAATAGTTTTTGGACCATTAAAAATCGAAAAATAGATAAATTTTATAATTTTGGTTAGGTTAGGTTAGGTTAGGTTAGGTTAGGTTAGGTTAGGTTAGGTTAGGTTAAGTTAGGTTAGGTTAGGTTAGGTTAGGTTAGGTTAGTTTAGGTTAGGTTAGGTTAAGTTAGGTTAGGTTAGGTTGGCTCTAGAAAATCGAAAAATGGATGGATTTTAATGATCTTAGTCTCAAAATGTTCCATTTTACGGCGGATTTATAAAAAAAATTAGTAGAAATAACTGGAATGAAAATTTCTCATAGTTTTACTGTTTTAAATCGTAAAAAAACGGTTTTGCAAAATAATCCTTTACAAAAAATTATCTCATTATCAGATAAAGTTCTTATATTTTTTTTGTATTCTACATAAATTAATAAGCAATTTAAAAAGAAAAAAATCCAAAAAGAATGATTTTTTCAGTTTTTATAGCTTAAAATGAAATCGATGAAAAACAATCAATTTTCGTGAATAGTTTCGTACTAGATTCTTCAATGTTAATAGTTTTTGGACCATTAAAAATCGAAAAATAGATAAATTTTATAATTTTGGTTAGGTTAGGTTAGGTTAGGTTAGGTTAGGTTAGGTTAGGTTAGGTTAGGTTAAGTTAGGTTAGGTTAGGTTAGGTTAGTTTAGGTTAGGTTAGGTTAAGTTAGGTTAGGTTAGGTTGGCTCTAGAAAATCGAAAAATGAATGGATTTTATTGATGTTGGTCTCAAAATGTTCCATTTTACGGCGGATTTATAAAAAAAATTAGTAGAAATAACTGGAATGAAAATTTCTCATAGTTTTACTGTTTTAAATCGTAAAAAAACGGTTTTGCAAAATAATCCTTTACAAAAAATTATCTCATTATCAGATAAAGTTCTTATATTTTTTTTGTATTCTACATAAATTAATAAGCAATTTAAAAAGAAAAAAATCCAAAAAGAATGATTTTTTCAGTTTTTATAGCTTAAAATGAAATCGATGAAAAACAATCAATTTTCGTGAATAGTTTCGTACTAGATTCTTCAATGTTAATAGTTTTTGGACCATTAAAAATCGAAAAATAGATAAATTTTATAATTTTGGTTAGGTTAGGTTAGGTTAGGTTAGGTTAGGTTAGGTTAGGTTAGGTTAGGTTAAGTTAGGTTAGGTTAGGTTAGGTTAGGTTAGGTTAGTTTAGGTTAGGTTAGGTTAAGTTAGGTTAGGTTAGGTTGGCTCTAGAAAATCGAAAAATGGATGGATTTTAATGATCTTAGTCTCAAAATGTTCCATTTTACGGCGGATTTATAAAAAAAATTAGTAGAAATAACTGGAATGAAAATTTCTCATAGTTTTACTGTTTTAAATCGTAAAAAAACGGTTTTGCAAAATAATCCTTTACAAAAAATTATCTCATTATCAGATAAAGTTCTTATATTTTTTTTGTATTCTACATAAATTAATAAGCAATTTAAAAAGAAAAAAATCCAAAAAGAATGATTTTTTCAGTTTTTATAGCTTAAAATGAAATCGATGAAAAACAATCAATTTTCGTGAATAGTTTCGTACTAGATTCTTCAATGTTAATAGTTTTTGGACCATTAAAAATCGAAAAATAGATAAATTTTATAATTTTGGTTAGGTTAGGTTAGGTTAGGTTAGGTTAGGTTAGGTTAGGTTAGGTTAGGTTAGGTTAAGTTAGGTTAGGTTAGGTTAGGTTAGGTTAGGTTGTTTTGTATCACTGAATATTGTAAGTGCTTCAAATGTATTCAATTCACAATTGTTGCAACTCATTGTCAATATATTTCAATTTATTATTAACAAAATTCCACAACTCACAATTATTCAAAAAAAAAACTTTTTTGAAATTTTTTTTTCAAAATATTCATTTTTTTATAACTTGATTCCACGACGTCAGAAACAGTTACGAAGGATTATATGTAGAAAGTCATTTTTTTTGCATTTAAAGTCAAGAAACTGTAAAAAATATTTATTTTTTTCAATTTTCGTATTTTTTTTTATAAATCCGCCGTAAAATGGAACATTTTGAGACCAAGATCATTAAAATCCATCCATTTTTCGATTTTCTAGAGCCAAAAAACCAGGTGACCGCGAAAGTGTATAATTACCCAAATTTGTTTTAGAGAAAAATATTAAGTAAGTAAACATTTTTGAAAAAGATATAACTATCTTTTGGGGGTTGGCACGTTTCAGGTAAATAAAAAATTTTTGAAATGTTTATTTCAACTTCAAACAATCTGATGAAAATAAGTAAACAATAAAAAACTATAAAAACGAAATGAAGTTAATTGATTTACCTCAAAACTTGTGCCCATTTCCTCGGACTGCATTTCGGCATATATCAATTCATTAACTACTTCACACATTATTAAAAAAATTGCGACAACTTCTATTATGCTGTTTTCTAACTGACTTACATCCTAATGTGCAAACATCGAATTCATCTAAGAGGTTTGGATTCTTTCCGAAAAATTAATGATTATAAAAGTTATGCGTAAAATTGTAAGGAAGAAAACCCTCTCAACGTAAAAAATAACAGTAGAATTTTTCACGTAATTTATTTAGTAAAATGAATCCAACCCACTTAAGATGTTTCAACAATTTATTTTGGTAGAAAATCAAAACCAAATTTGTTCTGATGGAATACACCCAAACCAATTGTGAACATGAAAATCTCATTTTGTAATTATGTGGGTTAGAATTTTACAGAATATCGTTACAGAAACATTTGATTCGACTTGGACGATTTCTGCTATTTATTAAAACGACATTTTTAAAGTTTGTTAAAGCAAAAACTCATTTTTTATAATTTATGGGTTGCTTAACAACGTCCAATTGCAGAAGACAGTTATGCTAGGAGTTATCAATATTTCATAAATACGCAAATACTAAATTAAGAAACGAAAAATAATGTTTACTTCCCGTATAAATGTCTAAACAAACCGTCAGTCCACGTGGACTCATATCTCCACTGTTTACCAATGAAAACATCAACAAGTAGTAGTCACGAAAGAAGTTGCTGTGGATCATATAAAGAAAAACTTGAAAAAGTTGTCAAATTCACTCAAAATTTTATATGTATGACAATTTATAAAACGGAATAAACTGGTGGCAATAACCGAATCGTCAAGGATAGTTCTATGGTTATAAGATCAGATAAAAGACTACCGAAGTTCTAATAGACGAATGGGGTACAAAAACGGCTCAGTTCACGTCTGGTACCCCGTTTAAACCAAACTTCCTTACAGGCAGATACATTTTACTCGTCCACGAGGTAAAATAATGATTTTTTCCCAAATTCCAAGTAGTACTACAATTAAGTACATTTGTCTAAATAACGTCATATAACGCCGTTCAATTTATGATGATTCGATTGCCTTTTAACGATTACTTTCTCATATAAAATGTATTTATAAAAATAATAAATTTATAAAATGTGGTATCTACGCCTATGGTAGATCAAACAAAATTGTCGGCAACGGTTTTTATACAAGTTTTTATAATCTGCAATTGATATTGATACAAATTTGAAACAAACGAATCCCTTTTTTAAAAAGAATTCAACCTGCAAAAAATTATACAGAAATTAACAAAGTTTTACTTCAATGGGAGGGATGAGCTTGTTTGTCTCTTATAATTTTACTGCATGTGGGAGTAAATCTTGATAGAGTCACTCAAATTTCTTTTTCAATGTTGAGCTTGGCTCTATACTTGGATTTCATCACTGCAACAGCAGAAAAACCGCACTCGCAAAGGTAAGAACTGGCAACCGAAATAACAGCAAGCAAAGCCTTTTTCGTTTTCAGTACCACTCGTAAACTCAAACAGGGATTGTTGGGAAGTACGTTGAATTGTCAAAAACCCACGAAAATTAGCCAAATTTTATATTATAACTGAGCAGGATCGGCTTCGCGGTTCATGTCGTGGTCGAGTTCGTAACAATACTAAATAGGTTATGGTCAATTATAGTTTCTGGGTATTCTTATTACTCTATATACTGGAATTATGACTGTGTAAAATTTTATAAATACTAAATGATTTATATATCAAATATTAAAATTGATTTGAGTATTAGATACGTTGAGGTATATTTACACGGCGATTTAATATAATTCAGGAGCCCAATGTATGAAGTTAGAAGCTTCCAATGTACATATTTAAACAGAAATATGAATGATGAATTTAGTTGGGTAAATATTCATTTCATTACAAGAAATTTCTCCATAAGGTAAATAACTCAGGTAGTATAAAATCCCAGTTTACAATATCGGAACATTCGTTCAAGTTATATTTGATAGAATTTGAATAAACTGATTAATTGATCAAACCAACAATTTTCCAAGTTTTTTTGGATTCGTTTTCTAAATCTAAATGTACCGTCACTTTATTTGAAATCTGTAAATTCTTCTCAAATTCACGGGTGGATTTTTCGCTAATTGGGTGGAATTAAATTATTAGGCTTATACCAAGGAGCGTTCACAATACCAATAAAAACTTTGTACTGAAACATCTCTAGACTATCGATGTTACAATTGGACGTTACGCCCCAGAGTACAGTCACTTAATTCCATGTTATATACCATCAGACACTGATATTTCTGGTACCAGAACACCTCAAAACATCCAAATAGTTTGCATTTTTCCACAAGTGAAAACCAATCGATTGTGGAAGTTTCCAGACCATTCGGGAAATTTCTAGAATGTTCTCGAATATTTGAAATCGATTTTAATAAATTGCACTCATTTTGGTTACTTTCCATATCATTTTAGAAAGTTTTAGAACTTTTTAGATCATTCTAAATCGATTATGATAGTTGAACACATTTTAGAACTGTTTTTTGTAACTATTCACTCTTGATTCCAATTGATCGACTGGAAACACGATTGAACTGATGAACAGTCATTGAATTTCGGTTTATATATCATCAGATACCGAAATTTCCAGTACCAAAACACTCTAGAATATTTAGATGTACATCGATTCGATTTGGTTGTTTTAGATCAATAACAACAATTCGGGAAATTTCTAGAATGTTCTCGAATATTTGAAATCGATTTTAATAAATTGCACTCATTTTGGGAACTTTCCATATCATTTTAGAAAGTTTTAGAACTTTTTAGATCATTCTAAATCGATTATGATAGTTGAACACATTTTAGAACTGTTTTTTGTAACTATTCACTCTTGATTCCAATTGATCGACTGGAAACACGATTGAACTGATGAACAGTCATTGAATTTCGGTTTATATATCATCAGATACCGAAATTTCCAGTACCAAAACACTCTAGAATATTTAGATGTACATCGATTCGATTTGGTTGTTTTAGATCAATAACAACAATTCGGGAAATTTCTAGAATGTTCTCGAATATTTGAAATCGATTTTAATAAATTGCACTCATTTTGGGAACTTTCCATATCATTTTAGAAAGTTTTAGAACTTTTTAGATCATTCTAATTCGATTATGATAGTTGAACACATTTTAGAACTGTTTTTTGTAACTATTCACTCTTGATTCCAATTGATCGACTGGAAACACGATTGAACTGATGAACAGTCATTGAATTTCGGTTTATGTATCATCAGATACCGAAATTTCCAGTACCAAAACACTCTAGAATATTTAGATGTACATCGATTCGATTTGGTTGTTTTAGATCAATAATAACAATTCGGGAAATTTCTAGAATGTTCTCGAATATTTGAAATCGATTTTAATAAATTGCACTCATTTTGGGAACTTTCCATATCATTTTAGAAAGTTTTAGAACTTTTTAGATCATTCTAATTCGATTATGATAGTTGAACACATTTTAGAACTGTTTTTTGTAACTATTCACTCTTGATTCCAATTGATCGACTGGAAACACGATTGAACTGATGAACAGTCATTGAATTTCGGTTTATGTATCATCAGATACCGAAATTTCCAGTACCAAAACACTCTAGAATATTTAGATGTACATCGATTCGATTTGGTTGTTTTAGATCAATAATAACAATTCGGGAAATTTCTAGAATGTTCTCGAATATTTGAAATCGATTTTAATAAATTGCACTCATTTTGGGTACTTTCCATATCATTTTAGAAAGTTTTGGAACTTTTTAGATCATTCTAAATCGATTATGATAGTTGAACACATTTTAGAACTGTTTTTTGTAACTATTCACTCTTGATTCCAATTGATCGACTGGAAACACGATTGAACTGATGAACAGTCATTGAATTTCGGTTTATGTATCATCAGATACCGAAATTTCCAGTACCAAAACACTCTAGAATATTTAGATGTACATCGATTCGATTTGGTTGTTTTAGATCAATAACAACAATTCGGGAAATTTCTAGAATGTTCTCGAATATTTGAAATCGATTTTAATAAATTGCACTCATCTTGGAACATTACATATCATTTTAGAAAGTTTCTTACTATGACCTGGACACCAAGGGGTATTTACCAAGTTGATTGGGGTTGGTGGTGATAGAGAAAACCGTGTCTCTAGCTAAGTCTGCTATCTGTATACGTATCCCTAAGTATTTGATTCATTTCTTTCTTGTCAATCTACTTAATAATAACTTTCAAATGTCATAAATTTTCTTGTAATCAGATTATTGAAATTATTAGAATATTTCCATAGAAAACAATATAAGTTTCCACGAAAAATAATATTTATTTTCTTTGTCACAAATTGCGTGACAATTAGCTGTTAAAAAATTTTTTAGCTGCTCGTAATAAGGCAATTTGAACAGTAGTCGTCATTAAGTGGAATAAACTGGTTTTTCTAAACAGGGACGGACCAAATTAATACAAAATATGTACTATTAGTGTGCTATTTAAGCTAAAATATATATAATAATAAATATGTAGATAGATCCAACTTTATGTCGAATTAAATCTTGATATTATCAGTCTGCTTTCTTATCAACGCCTGCTGAAGAATGTACCTTCAGTTTATCGTTTATTGTGGGATGTTTTTATTTCAGAAAAAAGAAAATTGAACGAAAAATTCTTTCAACAAGTGTTTCAAGTGGGAAAAACATTTTAGATATTTAGATATTTCAAAATTCAAACGAAAATTATGTAACAATCAACGAATTATTTATTATTTCTTTAATTTTTTGATTTCTTAGATCTTTTGATATATTAATGCATCCGAATGTTTTTGATTTTAAGTCTCTTTTGTTTTAAAATTAGTTTTTTAAAATAATTTTTAAATAAAAGGTAAATTTTGACACGTTTCGACTAATTTTAAAATAGAAGAGACCTAAAATGAAGATTATTTAGATGCATTATTTAGTATTCTACTGCTAGATTAGATTATTTATTAATAAAAAATATTATTATCAATTTTCTCATTTTGTATTTTGTGTGAAGTTTATTACAAACATTCACATCAACCGGACGATGTTAATCCTGATTTATGTGTTCCCCCTTAACTTGGTAAGTTTGTTTGATGGGGAAAAATGAAATTTCCTCTCAGCACATAAATTTCTTGCGATCCGTCCCTGGAGGAAGTAAGTCTCTCCCCTATCGCCATGAGAAGTTCGAAACTATGACCTCCTCTCATACCGGTAATTATGGCGGAAGATAGGATCTTAGTTTTGATAAAACTGCCATGATTTAGCGCATAAACTTCTCTTAATGATATATTTAATAAGTGTCGGCAGAGAGTGAAATTGCTGCCAAAAATTATGCTAAACTCTATGTAGATCAGGAGGAAATTTGTCAAAAGATAAGAAGTTTTAACACCACACGCTTGTTGTTTTTCCATGCCTTCTTGTCTCTGGTTCCATATCTTTAATTTTAAAAGTTACTTTTTACGAACATTCCTCGTTTCGTGTTTCTCGCTTCTTCTCTATAAAGGTCACGAGGTAAACACATCTCGTAGTATCTCAAACCTGATAAGAAATTTACATTTACTTACCACGGTTTTTACTATATTGAAATTAACAAAATTACCCAAAAAAAAAAACAAAATTCAAATAAGAAAATCGTAGTCAAATCAATTATTCGCCGAAATGGAAATATAATTATTGCTAACGCTCTAGAAAAACTGGATTAAACTGGAAATAAGATGGTTCAATCGACAAAATGGACGACAAAAGAATAGAAATGATTACACGAGATGAATTCCTATTAATTCTTGGTGCAGAATAATAGAAAAGAAAAAAGATAACGAACTATTCAATAAAAGCGAGTACAGAACTAAAAAAAATGAGTAGGATAAAATGATTTTTGAAAGGGAAACAAATATAGTGGAGATGAAAAAAGTAGAAGTACAGCAAAAGATGATAATTTTGAGGAAACGATTAATGACAGAAGGATAATCATTCGAGGAGTTTGAAATGAATAATAGGGTGACTTCAGTTTCGAAATAACAAGACTAAGAAAGAAAACCGACGAGGAGGAAAGTATAAGACAAATAAATATGAACGAAGTCCAACTAACTTAAATGGAAAAGATTACGGTGATATGGACAAATAAATAGGAAAGAAAAATTACAGAGGATAGGAAAAATCACAGAATGGAGACCGAACAAGAACAGAATAGAGATGGGAAGAAATTGTAGATGGATAGCGATGCAACGTGGGCCGGCATCTCACGAAATACTTGGTCAAAATAATTCCTCAAGTATAGTCCATAGATAATTTAACTGTTTGATTCAAACTGATTAATTCAAAAAAGCAATTGGAACAATAAATATATCAATTTTGAGTATTTTGTCAATTAGCAAAATGTTTTGTCGCTTTATGAATTTTTTTTTATTTAAAATAATCTAGAAAAACCTTTTTAAGTGCAAAATTCGGCAACAGACTTCCATTAACTTATGAATTATCTCATATAATGCAAAAACTCGTGAAAAAAAAAACGTAAAATTTTGTTATCTACATAATTTAGCTCAATATTAAGAGTTTTTGAGTTATTTTGAAGTCAAGGCGATTTTTCGCTGATTTGCGAAAATTATTGGTAATTATTGGTTTTTTGGGTCTAGAAAATCGAAAAATGGATGGATTTTAATGATCTTGGTCTCAAAATGTTCCATTTTACGGCGGATTTATAAAAAAATACGAAAATCAGAAAAAAATAAATATTTTTTACAGTTTCATGACTTTAGATGCAAAAAAAATGACTTTCTACATATAATCCTTCGTAACTGTTTCTGACGTCGTGGAATCAAGTTCGTATATTTTTTTTCACAATTTACATAAAAAAATGAATATGTATTTTGAAAAAAAAAAGTTTTTCTACTATTTAAGGTTTAGAACTATTAAAAACCGCAAATTCAGTCACTACCCCCGTGTTTTTCATAAATTCGTCGTAAAATGGAACATTTTTAGACCAAGATCATTAAAATCCATCCATTTTTCGATTTTCTAGAGCCAACCTAACCTAACCTAACCTAACCAAAAAACCAGGTGACCGTGAAAGTGTATAATTACCAAATTATTTTCTCATCTCAAACTTGATTTTTCTCAAAATTGAGTACTTTGAACTGAATAGAGTAAATAGTGAATTTTTGATGAATGTTTCAAATAGAAAAATATATATTTACACTTTTTTTTCTTCATTACTCGCTTGGTTTTTAAGCTAATAAAGTTTTGCGAAGGATTCGATGAATTTTCTCCAAAAATGCATTAATTTTTGGTTATTATACATAGAAACTTCCTATTTTGGCAATTGAAAATACCAACCAACTTTCAACAAGCAATAATTCCATTCATATTGAGTCCGTATGAATCATGAGCACACAAAGTTTTTGTTCCCTTATAAGCTATAATTATGGATGTTTTCCCAGTTATTCGCGAAAAACCGTCTGAAATCGAGGTTTTTTTTAATTTAAATAACGAATATATCGAAATGTAATTACTTCTAGAAAGAATAATAGATGCATAGAACCCAAATACAAATTTTCACAAAAATCCGTACGGTAAAATGACTGACAATAATCTTTATAATGAACTTTTCAATTCACGACATACAAAATTTATTTTTCTCCGATTTGTTCAAGAGAAAATTTCTTTTGGAATAGTTAAATTGTCACTTCCAAATTCAGTAATTCCGATACCTTTCAACTCGATGTGCAGTTTGGTTTATAAAGTTTTTTAACAGATAAGAAACTTCACCGGTGTGCATTTTCGTAGAATTTACTTAACTTTGTCAAAACTTGTACAAGTACAAATGCATCTATCAAACTCAGAGATACGCTGAAATATTGACTTCATTCCTTAAGAATATTTCTGAACGTTTGATCAAATACTGTGCAGTGTTGTTGACACAAAGTTTCAAACATATTCGCAAACAGACCTTTCCTTATCAAAAAAGTTATATGGAAGCAATTAGTATTATAAGAGAAAGGTAATCTTAACTTATTTTACGTGTACCGAAATTTTTGGGCAGCTTAGGTGTGTCGAAACCAAAGAAACTTTGAGCATTATCAAGATAGAATCAAATAAATCACCCAAAACGTGATTCCATTAGTTGAATGACCTCAAGTGACATGAATTGACATTAATCGATATCAATCGATGTCTATAAACATCATAAGTCATCGATTAGTCAATATCAACTCTCCGAGAAGACACCTCTGGTTTTCCGCGGGAGCTAAATTATCCAAAGAAGCGATTTGTATTTAAATAAGACATATATCGAAATTTTTAAGTGTTTTAAACATTAGAATAGAGTCTACAGTGTTCAAAAATGAACCATAAATAGATAGAAATAATCACTAAAAAATATGCCGAATAGCCCTGGTAGTTGAGGCCTTTCCAGCCTCGAAAAGAAGAAGAATCATAGACATTAAATAACAATAGACTGGCTTGAATTGACGTCTAACGGTTGTTCTGTTCTAAGAAAAAATTTCCAATATGGGATATTGAAACTATGTACTCACACAAAATAAACTAATTATGTAAATTTAGGATACTACGATCCTGTATACCTTTGACTTAGCATGTACACACTAAAATCAAACACAATATACACCTACGTATTTAGAGATATTGAGCCGAGGACACGGTCTATTAGTGCGTGATTGAGCGTAGGTTGATACACTATGAAATACTCAATATATATACCGGAAGTACGAAACGACACTTTTGGAAAGTAATAATGAAAGTTATAATGAAGTCCTTCGGCACCTATGGATCTAGTTCACTAATTTCATCATGTTTACTCGTAGTTCCTTATCATTATTTTTCATTGAAAGCATTAAATAGTATCGTCCTTTGGGGTACTATAACTAGAAGCTTTTAAGCATGAAATTTCACTAATTAAATGTTAATATTTTTGTCAATAATTATCGTTGGACTTTATTCCTATTAAATTGAAAATAAATTTGTTCAAATGAACTTACTCATGTATGACAATTACAAATTTTATTAATATCCAATTCCCTGGATATAATTTGTACAAATATATGTAAATATACGAGGTGTTGCTATTAAATAACGGGACTGGTAACTGTAGGTTCCTTCAGGACGCGCGGCGCTTCAACAGACTCAAATCTTTTTACTTTTGAGGGAGTCCTCTAGTTTCACGCTGTTTTTTTAATTATTCATTCTTTATTAATATTTAAATGAGCTTCCAAAATTTTTGATATTTGTAATAGAATAAAAGTTAATATCGTGGTCAACGTTTCGAAAAATGCTGTTTCCAGAAAAACGCGTTTCAAAGTTTAGATATTCGAAAATGTCTTTCAACAGTCTCGTTCCTCTTTACTTGTGCCCCTTTTTACACATATTGTAACATGTTTACACTTTTTCCACCCGAGAAACTCGGGGACCCCATTCAGATTTGACTTTAAAGAAGAGGTAGAATTTACACCGTCCAAGATCCGGCGATAAAGGTGGATGGTCTAGCAATACAAAGATTTTTGATCTATCAAAACTTCTTGCGTGTATTAGGCTGTTTTATCTTCGATATCCTCGCCTCCTGTCCTGCTTCAAGGATGTCGCACTCCACTTTCTCATGGGTGGGTCGGCCCAATGGGGATGTATCGGTCATTATGGGTCTTCTAGATTTGGCTTCTATTCTTCATGGTTTCGTTCAAACATGCTGCTATTCTTAAAGCTTTGGTTGTTTGTTCTCTTACTACGTCTCCAAATCCTAAAATTTCGATTCCTAGGTATTCGAATTTCATTACTTGGTGAATTATCTGGTAATCCACGACTAGCTTACATCTTATCGGAGTTCTGGATGTGGTCATACACTTTGTTTTGGACGCAGATATTATCATATTGAAAGATTTAGCTGTGCAGTTAAACACATCCTCATTTTTTGCGACTAGAACAGCATCGTCTATCAAAACCTTGTTTAAAATCTGTAACTAGTATATCTGGATCAATATCATGTTCGTAGCATCTTTCCGTACTATAAATCATCGAAATTATCTTAATTATTTGATTGATTATAGTAGTCAAGATTGTGTAAGTAGTGTCCAATGAAGTTAGTCTTCTATAACTGGCGCAGTCGGCTTTATCTCCAATCTTAAGTAACAGAAAAGCGACTCCTATCCTAAAAGAACATCAGGGATGCACCTGGGTACATCCAAAACAGTATTCTCCACATGGATCTGTATATAGACAGTATTATCAAACTGTTGTGTGTGTAGTACACAATTGTTGGGGTAATTTAACTCCTCGGCCTTGAAGATTCAAAAAGATCGAGTTGGTGAAGTGAATTTATTGAAAGCGGAGTATTGTGTGTGTTTGGATGTATGTTAATTAGTGTAGAAAATATATGAGAATTGTGAGGATGCAGTTAAGTAAAACCTTGTCTAGTTACAAAGTAGCAATTCAAGTGAGATGTTAATTGCTGATTGACACAATGCCGCGCGGGTATGTACATGATTTTTATATTTTTTTGCTTAGTCGTGCATTGTATATAATTGCGTGGAAGAAAAATACCAAATTTCGTACAAATTTTGTATAAAACATTTTTCTTATCGCTATAACTTACAAAATTAACACTAAAGTTGAATAATGGTCAATAATTCATCTTGTCGTTGCATCATTTAAAGTCATTTTGATCAACACGGTATCTGTGAACGTTAAAAATGATGTTTTTCCACGAATTGATTCGTTATATCTTTCACCGAAGACTTTTTATTCGAGTTCCGATTATAATGTGGTACAATTTTTCTTCTTTCCAATACTTTTAGTGTAATGAAAAATTTTATGGCGTCATAGTATATTGCCATCGCTATTTCTATATGGAAGTTTACCGCTTACTAAATCCCTTTTCATATCAAAAGGTGCGATAAATATGAATTTAGGGAGTTGATTGCTTTTAAACCATTTATGGCCGACTTAAAATTTGAATTAGTGACAAAATTACTTTCTATCATTTGTAAATGAGAGATGAATTGATTTGTCCATTTCACACTTCAATTTGACTTTGGTTAATTTAGGTTAGGTTAAGTTAGGTTAGATTAGGTTAATATTTGGCAATTTATCGGACTTAAGATGTCTATGATGTCTCCAACTTGTTAAATAAACTGTTGGTTGTATATCTGGATCAATATCATGTTCGTTCGTGAAATTATCTTAATTATTTGATTGATTATAGTAGTCAAGATTGTGTAAGTAGTGTCCAATAAAGTTAGTCTTCTATAACTGGCGCAGTCGGCTTTATCTCCTATCTTAAGTAACTGGTATATTCAAAACAGTAGTCTCTGTTGATTGGTATTCAGATGCAGCAGCGACTTCATATACCTCAATTGAATAATTTACTTTTAGTTGCCAGATGAACAGAAATAAGCCAATCCAATGCTTCTAGGATACTCCACAAATACCATCTGCAAAATACCTCTAGGAACCTCACTTACCGTTTTTCAGCTAGAGATGCTGGCAATAACCAAATGTACTAAGGAGCGTTTGGTTAGAAACTTCTCTAAAAAGCACATATAGATATTCAAGCGACCTTGAAGGTCCTGAAAGCTATTGAGTGTAAACAGAATAAACCTGATGCAGTTTCCAGGTCACCCAGTGTATACTACGAAATATACTACCTTGCCAAAAAGAGGCGACCGCTCCATACCTTGGATCAGAACCCTATTGTGGCTTCACGATACGCCACATTGATGAGGATCTGAAGGAAAAGCTGAAAAATCAGATGGAGTCTTACTAGAGAATTATTCCAGTCCTAAGACAATCCAAAAATTCATAACCATATCAGCTAAGAAATCGTGATGTCCACAAACGACATGAAACTGTTTATCAGTCTTCTGACAGGTCACTGCTCCGTCAAATACTACTTTAAGATGATGGCCATGACAGAAAATGACAACTGCAGATTTTTCTTGCTCATTTCGCTGAAAGACCTTGAAGAAGTAGTACTAACACCTAGATAAGTGGGACACAAGATTCCCAAAAAATAGCTTTGGTGGTATAGGATGGAGGATTATAGGTATAGGTGCAGAATGGCTGTAAAGCCAAAACGACTTCTCAAAACCATCTACAAGCTACCGATGTAATTGTTAAATTGTTAAAAGGTGCTAGTGACTCAGGAGGCAGTCATCATAATGTATGATCAAACAGAAGTAACTGCGTAATATCCAGAGCAATTTGTCCAAGGACCTAGAAAAGGTAAAAAAAGATTTAAGAAACACTCAATCCAGAAGACCATTGAAGGGATCAATTGACAATATTCTGCTGGCACAAGACTTAAGGAATGGCTAGTGACAACGAACAACTATTGCGAAAAGTGTAAATGGGAAGAAGAGATGATTGCTTTCTTTTTTTCGTTGTATTGAATAGAAAAACGAATCAGTTACACATAATTCCTAGATAAGCTTCCCAAAATATTTGCGACAATTCATTGTTTTCGAAGACGCAACAGTTAATTTTGTATTAAATGAAACAATCGAAAGTTTAGTTTGAAAAAAGTTACCAAGAATGTAACTAATATTCTATAAATATATTCTTAAGGATCTCGCTGATTTCACTCGATAAATTTATTAATAAATGTTCATTTATTCATAATGAATTTCAAAGAACCCTGTATAGTATTGCGGTTTACTACAGATTATTCTGCGATTGTCATTTTGAGCTACTGGAACAAATTAGATAGTGGTAAAAACTTAACTAATTGAACTGAGGATGAGTTGTTCGAAACATTGAAACTGTCAAAATAAAAACTTGAATTTCTCCTTTTCCATCGTATTTTAGTTGTGCATTTGGTCATTAGGCGTGATCCTGTTCTGTTTTGTGGACATGAAGTGCGATGAAAAAGTATCAATACGTTTTTTCAACGTAATTCATTATAGCTATTATATTCGATCAGATTAATATCTTATGGAAACTACACATCACTCAATAAGTCGTGTAACTTACTAAGAAAACATATATTTTCTCAAAAATCGATTTTATACATCAATTTGATCAACCAAGAGCAATACAATAATTCCAACGATTCTCTAACTTCTCGATGTCGTGCTTCAGTTTCAGAAACTGCTTTTTCATTTGAGCTGAATTTCTTACCGGCCAGCATTTTTTTTTATGATCAGCGAATAGCCAGTAGTCACCGTGGCTCAGAACTGGACTATACAGTGGATAATTAAGTGTAATTTGTGCAATTTAACCATCGTTGCCATCGAATTGTGAGTCGGTGCATTGTCTTGGTGAAACAGTGTTTTTTTCTTCGACATATGACGCCGATTTTCCTTTATTTTTGAATTCAAACAATCAAACTACAATATTACATGCGCGGCCCAAAGTACTGATGCCTCAATCTTCCCAGCTCACAGTCGTGCCTTTAGACTCTTGCAGTACACTCAGATCATGATTGACAGTGACAGTTCACTACCTCCTCATATCGTTATGGCCTCGACTATTTACGCAAGTCCAAATTATGACTAGATACAACCAATTTTTCGACTTTTTCAATGTTTTCTAGAGTAACGACCTCAATTGGACGACGTTCACCATCATTGGTGTCCGTACGAACACGTTTAAATTCGGCAAATGGTTCTTTTCGATGGAGCAGAGTCCGCATAAGACTTTTGAAGCCATTGCTGATCTTGTACAGTATTTTTTTCATCAAAAAACAATGATAAATTAACACACGGAACTGTTTTGAATCCATAGTTACAAAAATAACGAAACTTAAATGACTGTCACTTTTTTCAGACTAATCGAAATGTCATAAAATTTGACACAAAGCTGTTACTTCATAAACGTCATATGGATTTGACAATGGCAGCGCCATCTGCGTGTCAGTCACACGAGTTATTGAGTGATGTAATCACGATGTAAGTTCTAAAACGGCAATTGGTAATTTCCTTTTCATCTGAGTTGAATAAAAATCACTTTCACCTTTTCAAAATTCAATTAAACACTTTATTCAAGACAAATAAATTTGTAATATTTTTTTCTTTATTCAAAAGTCATGGTTGATCCACACTTTGATTTTTTCACGATTAAATACATCACGAAAAATTTCCCGATATCGCACCTTCGCCCTCGCTTTGATCCAAAGTGAATTAAATTGAAAGGGATTTCTTGTCATGTGTCAGAATGAGAAAGCCCCTCTGCTATCAAATAATATTCCATTTTTTTTATTCTATTGATATTTTTTCAATGCCATTAATAACAGGGCATGTCATGCAAAGGCTTCCATCACTCAAATTCAGTCTCTCGTTATTATTTATACTTTTTAATCAGTTATTAAGAATTAAATACGGATCGCGCATCGTTGGAAAAGAGAAATAGTCAGTAAGTGTCAAATCTGGGCTTCAAAGAGGCATTACTCTAAATTTCCTACATCAATCGTAACTTATGGAGTCTGACATTATCAATCACGTTAATTTAAGAAGCTCCAGGTGAATAATCAGCACCAAGATTGGTGTTTTTGATTAGGAAATGATGTGGAGGTGTGATGGATGAAGTTTTGATCACTTCTTCATACAAATTCGTTTCGTTAAACAGCTTGGTTATTGTCTAACTACTTCTTAACCATAAACTTTAATAACGACCCGAATTTCGGAGGAAGACTAATTTTTTAGGCATCTTGCCAAATGTATAAATTGAAGGTGGGATTTGTATATGTACAATATGTCGTCGTACGATGCCGACTATCGAAATTTACTTTCTAAACGTGATAAATTTGAAAATCTGTGTAATAAAAGTAAAAATGGAACGGTTGACTTTCGAATACGGACATGTGAATAATGATTGCGACGTCGGAATGAAATGAATATACGCTCCGAATGGGAGACATGTTGAGTTTAAAATATAGAAACGTCGTGAAATTCTAATGTATTTTAGAAGTAATTACGGATATACAATTCCGACGTGAAACGTTTATTTCCTGAAAGGAATATTCGCTCGGAGAAGTTTCGTTTCGAGATTGTATTATTTTTATTTCCGAACATTTTTTCATCTACGAAAGAGATGCAATTAGAAGGAGAAGCAACTAGTCTGACTAGGTTTGTTTTACCATCAATTTCAACTAGTATAACTAAAAAATTTGTGTATTAAAACGAGCGATCGAGTTCGAGCTTCTGTAAGAATCATCGTGATATTCATACACCACTACAACTCGGTTTTGTATACAGGTTTGGAAACCAAGGATAATTTAAATATAGGATGTCCCACGACGAGTTAAAACTATCTGTATATGGCAAAATACTTATAGTACAATCCCTTTATATCAATACATTTTTGAAATCCACGTAAAATTTTGGTATACTTTTGTCTAAAAACTATTTTCGAAAAATGTATGCTTTTTGAGTTATTAATTTTTTGTTTTGATTGATGATTATGTAAATTTGATTTTATTACATGGTGAATGTGACAATTTTGTTGCAAGAACAATTGACTAATGACGGTTAAATAACTGTCATTCATTACAAAGCCTACTAAAAGTATACTTAAAAAAATAAAACTTGTTTGAAAATACAATAATAATTTGAAACCTCAAATATCTCGGAAACGACTTATAGTTGCTATGGGATTAGTAAATACAATTTGATTCGATTTTTTTTTACAAACTTTCACAAGATAAATAAAAATACTTTTTTTTCTTAGTGCTTGTATCGACGGGTCAAAATAAAATTTAGACCACACCTGCATCTCTAACAATTTACAGAAAACATTTAATATCCGGATAAGGGTAAGGTTTAAATATAGGAAAGCATACATGAATTTTCCTTATTTTTTATTCCTGAATACATTAAAATAGAAAAAACCGGGTGTTTCTATTTAAAAAAATTGAGAAATTTGAAATTTATGAAGTTAAACTTTGAACACTTTTTATACGCACCCTGTATAGAATAAAAAAGTTTTCAACATAGATTCAATTACTTCAGACCTTGCTTAAATGAACCGAATAGAAACCGTTTTCATATCTTCAAGGGTATCCTCGTAAAAAAATAATTTATAAGGGTCTGTAAGTGTCAAATTTTTTACAAAAAACTCAATTAATCAAAAAGTATGCGTTTTTCGAAAAAAGTTTTTAGACAAAAGTACACAAAAATTTCACGTTTACTTCAAAAATGGATTAATATATAGGGTGTTTTATCTAAAAACTCGTCGTGGGACGTATAGTCGTTCCAGTCATAACTTTTGGCGGAATTGTTTATATCGCTATTTTTGATAACTATAAACTAATAAAAACTACATACTTCTTAAGGATCAATTTTTTAAGAGGAGAATAAGCATTACCCCGTGTTGATATGACCTCCTATCTCTATAATAATTAATTAAAAAACATGTTATTAGTTATACAATTCCACCAAAAGTTATGATCGTATTTTTAACAGTATTGACGTACTAAACAAGAAAAAAAGTTTAATTTGACTGGACTAAATTGGTAAATGAAGAGTGTACACGTATTTTGCTTTATACAGATAGTTTTAACTCGTCTTGGGTCACCCTGTATAGCGCACAGTGGGCGGAAACGCCAAAAAGCTAGCCAAAATTCGAAACATAGTTCTAGTTTAGAACCTTTATGTCCTGCAATGTTTAGTAGGCTACTCTAGCAATAATAAAAAACAGTTTCGGGAAGTCTCCGGCCTTCCAAACTTTCTAAATGTAATCGTCTCAAGTAGCGTTTTGGCTGTTATATTTGGCGCGTTACGGACAACTTCAGTGCTATACCAAGCCATCATCAAGTACCTGTATTTAAATGGGTTAAGAGGTTAGCAGATTTACGAAGATAAGTTTAATACCCTTGGTGATCAATGTCCTTCGTTTGCGACCGTGAAAAATTGGACTGCAAGCTTCAAAAGAGGTAAATTTTCGGAATGGCCAGTTTCTGTGTCTATCTCCGAAAATATCGATGCAGTTTATGACATGATTTTATCAGACCGTCGAATTGGGTTAAAACGGTTATCTGAAGCACTGATTATTTCATACGAACGCGTTCATCATATAGTTCACGTCAATTTGGACATGAGAAAACTTGCTGCAAAATGGATCCCCAAATGTTTCAATGTTGACCAAAAGCGTGCAAGGGTGGAAGCATCGCGTTCGATCTGTGTTCGATTTGAAAACGATGTAGACTTCTTAAACCAAATTGTTACTATGGATGAGACTTGGGTACATTTCTAGGATCCAGAAACGAAGAAACAATCGATGGAAAGGCGATTCTCTGGTTCTTAAAGACCTCGTGTCCAAAAATCTGCTGGAAAAGTTCTTGCTTCAGTTTTTTGGGATTGCCAAGGAGTAATCATGATTGGATAAGGGTAGAACAATAACTGGAGATTACTATTCGACATTACTGACTACTCTATCAATAATAATAGCTGTGGAAGTCTGGTTTGCAGAGCAAGAAGAAAATTTTTTTTTGAAAGGTCTAGAGACGTTGCAGGTTCTCTGTAATAAGTGTATCCAATTAAGAGGAGAATATGTTGAGTAATAAAATGTTTTGACTTCGAAAATTTGTTTGGTTCTCTAGTAAGCTAAGAATTTTTCAATATATCCTCGTAATTTGCTCGAGTCGCGGATATAATATTTCCAAATTTAGAACGAACGCATGGGAGACTGCATCTGGGAATGGGATACTTTTATGGCTCCGAGATCATTGCTTCGGCATTGGACAAACGTCTGAGGAAAGCGCGAGAGTCGTGTTATAAATTCATTAAAAATTTTCAGCGATTTTTCACTAAAAAGTAGTCGCAAATTAACGTTAGAATAAGTTCTCGAAGACAGGTAAAAGATGTCCCACGATGCGCCAAAATTGATTACGATCGGTAGAGATACAAACAGTGAATTTATTAATATAATCCGGAAAAAAAAACTATATTTTAATAAGTACTATTCCATTCGTTCCTTAGTATACTTTTAATATCCTATTTTCAAAGCTAATAATGAATTTCGTTATTGTTTTGTCGCCATTTTTGATTAATTCGAAATCAGCGTCTCCGTAAACCTCCGACTCCCGATTTTCAAAAAGATTATGCGATTTTGACCAACTTTTAGGTATTTTCGTCCACTATGTTTGGAATAGTCACACGCGAACTGCTCTAGAGTTCCTTAGTGAGAATTTGTATAGAGGTTTCCTCCTCTGTGCAACAAAATCTGCACGTCGCATTATCTTCTAGGTCTAGCGTCTCCAGGTGTTTTGTTTGTTGAGGCGACAGCGTTCCAAACAATTAGTATTCGTAGATTTTTCTTAAGGTTGATATATTCATCAGATCTACTCTGGTTATACTTTCCAAAAGGGTCTTTGCCCGTTTCAGCGAGCTTATCAGCTTCGCTCCGGTGTATCCCGGAATCCAAAACGAGTTTGGATTTCATGAACCTAGAGCTGCAATAACTGCTGGACTATCAGACAGGATGATGATCTCCTGTTTGCAATAATTCCTCTCTAGATTGAACTGAATACATTTTTGCATAGGTTACTATTCGAAAAATGCTTCTTGCGCCACCTAGGCTTTCAGAATATTTGGTTCTGGATCCGTACCGTTTTTGATCCATCCGTATACCATTTAATGATATTTCTATTAACTTTTTGTATGGTGTTTTGATCCCAGTTGCATTTAGAGTTTATAATTGAGGTTAAGTTTTTCTCGAAGCTAAACTTATTGGCCATACTCGACTGAAACATGGTTACCCATGGTGTCCACTTTATGTCGCGAAACGTCATCGATTTAGTGTAAAGTAGAATGTGGAAGATATTTTAAATTCATGGAGTCAAGTGAATGAAGTGATTCAGTTCATGAAAGTGAAAACAGCCCAAGCAAGAAATGAACAGATTTTGGATCTTATCAAGTTCAATTTTTCATCAGGATAGGATTTTCTAGATCCAGACCACAAACTTTCAAAGCTTATAATTTGTTAGTGGTGATGGCGGAAATTTGAGTGATTGTGCTCAGGTGAGCTGAAAAGTCAGCTCTTGCTCCTTGTAGAATAATTCACGCGTGTACTTCTCACAGAAAGTGAATGTTGAACATTCGTGGCTGCATGAAATCACCTCCTTTCGACCGACTATGGAAAAACGAAAAGTCCTGCGCGGAAAAGTTTTTTATGTTTATAATTAATAGATCTTATTAATTCCTTTGTCTCGATTTACATATTCTGAAGATTACGTTGATCAAATAATAAAATTGAGTTGTTAGAACAGCAAAACGTTGTTGCACTCTATTCAAATTTATAGAGTCTTTTTTCTTCTTTTTATGAAAGAAGTCGAGAAACTCCTCAATGTAAGCATGAAGTTTACACATCCATTTAATCAAAGACCGGAGCGTTCGTCTTACGGTAATTTTCTTAAAAAAGAAATAACAATTCTCCAGGCATGTCCCTAGTAACAATGGAGGGTTTCTAAAAATAAATTTCTCCAGAACGAAACACGACACCTCAGTTGATTTAGACGTTCGGAAATATCCATTTCCATTTCACCCTTTCCGAGTCCGGGAGTGATTTTTTTGTTGTTTTGAGCATAAATATTTAAGGGTTACCCGACAGATAAAGTTCAACAGTGACCCGGTCTCCGTACGCTTTGTTCTTTTAAGAGATAAATATCAGATAGGACGGAAGTAAATAGCCTTTGGTCTTGAATTTTTCGGTATTAGAATTCCTTGACAGATTTTATTTTAGTCACGGTTTGATAAGATGAAAATGTCCGTCATAATTAGAAGTATAACAAAATGTAGATCCTTTCGGAATTTCTTCATTCAATTTTTTTGGATAAAATATGACGATAAGACTAAATGTGAATGTACTAAGTTGGAATTTCTGCAACCGATTACACTGTATGACACACGTTTCGATAACCAAGTTATCGTCTTCAGAAATTAAAAGTAAACGACCTGTTTTATACTAAATTTTCTTACCAATAAACCTTCTCCCGCGAAAATTAATTCCAACTGGAAAAAACTACTTTGCGGGAATATTCACATTCATTCTTTGACTAGTAAACTAAAGAGTGGGCTGTTTGTCATCTAGCAATTTCAATGCATCCGACAATTTATTATTGAATACAATTTTACATTATTAATATTTATGTTATGATCGGCAATAACTGATTTTCCGGTCAGTCCATATTTCAAATGAGTTGTGTGCTCTTTAAACCGGACAATAACGAATCTCTTAGTCTGCCCAATATACTTTCCGTCACAATAACCACGGCTAACTTCGTATATACTATTCTTTTCCAAATTTGGTATTTTATCCTTGGAATTATCCAAAAATTGTTGGATTTATAAACCAATTTAAAACCCTGCTAAATATTCCTACCAAATATTTTGAATCAAGAAGATTGAAAGGTATCAGAGCAAATTTTTCTTGTTTTTCACTTTGGGTTTGGTAAAAACTGGTTTCACACTTGGATTTTATAGAGGAAATTGTAGATTTACCTAGAACCGTTTCATAAGAATGTCGGGCAATAAATAAGATATTTCAAAGAAGAATTTTTATTGGGAGAATTAGAATATAAAATGGATCAGGTTCTACAGATGATTATAGACGAAATTATTTATCCCAAACTATTTGTTTTAACTATAATCAAGCTTTATTACTTCTACAGATGCTAGATGATCTTTGTAGCTTACTCTGTTCATTATAAATACTTGATTGCTGATAAGGTCCAAGGTAGTTGTTCACTTCCACCAATAACGATATTAATAATGAATTTTGGACCCACAAAATACACGAAGAGCCGCTGACTATTTAGGTTAACCAAAAAATAATCCCTCTGTTGACATATGGATCATAAACTTTGATGTTTATGAAGGATATAGAGCAAAAAAATTCCAAAAATAATTTTGAGGAGAATATATGTAAATAGGATAATGATAGAAGGATACGTCGCAATTTAGATCTTATTACATCGTGCATATGCAGTACATAAAACGTTATGTCGAAGATACGAGGTCTGGCTATTAAATAACAAGACTACATGCCTAGAGGGCGCCCTAGACGGATGGGGTAATCTAGATCTAATCTAAATATCTTGTCCATGCACGTACCAAAACACGTTTTCGTCTCTATTATAGTATTTGTGCAGTAGCGGTTCGAAACGAACGTGTTTTTTTCTTGTACTGAAAACCATGTGTGTCGAAAAACAGGATCAACGTTTTAATCTCAAATTTCTCGTTATAAATTAAAAAAAAACCATTGAGTGCTATAAATTATCGCAAGAGGCCTATGGGGACAATTCTCTATCTCGTGTGCGTGTTTTTGAATGGTGTAAGCGCTTTGGTGATGGCCGAAAGAGCACTGAAGATGACCAGCGCCCAGGCTACCATGTCACCGTTTCAGCCAACGGAAACAATGACCAAAATCAACCAAATTGTGCGTGCAGATCGTCGAATGAGTATCCGGATGATTGCCAAAGTTGTAAACGCCGATAAAGAAACGGTTAAAAAAATTTTACACGAAAAATTACACAAAACTTGGTGCCAAAAAATCTGATTCTTGATCAAAAGCTCTTGAGTCAACGGGTCTACTCAGATTTCCTTGAAAGGTTAGTAAGATTAGGAATAGATCTGCTTTGAAACTGACCCAATTTGAGTCGGGATTTGAGCGGTAAACCAGAGCTCCTGAAGGCTTTTACCAAAGAAGACTTCCAGCACTGCTTAGATCAATGGAAAAACGTATGGAAAGGTGTGTGGCGAGGGAAAGGAAGTATATTGAAGGGGAGCATTCGAATCTAGAATGATTTTTATAATAAAACCATTTTCCGTAACCAGTCTCGTTATTTAATAGCCAGATCTCGTAAAACATGGCAGATAAGCTACCAGAATGAAAGAAATTTCAATCAGCTCTAGTATATACTTAAAGAAATAGTATTTCTTCAGTTTTAATATGGTTTACTTTATTTATCTGTGGTTTATGATGTCTATGATAGATCTGTCAAATATGTCACAAATGTCACTGTCATCAGTGTCAATTTTGATTGATTAGAATAAGGTGATAGAGGTTAATCAATTTATGACAAATGCACTACATAAGTGATATCAATAAACTGTTTAATATTATATAACTAAATCTCGCCTAAAAAACAAAAAAACGACATTTAATGTTCATTTCTTCAGCTCTTTTTTGAATAAGCAATATTTCTTGACCTACATTGATTAACCTCTTTCATATTATTCTAATCAATCAAAATTGACATTAGTGACAGTGACATTTGTGACATCTATGACAGATCTATCATAGACATCATAACCTACAGATAAATAAAACTAAATAAATACTATTTCTTCACATATATCTCAGATAAATTATAAAGTTATGTGAATTATATGAAAAAATACCTAAAATTTCGTAAAAACAACTCGATAATGGACCCAAGCTCTTGATTTTCGGAAAATTATGTGGAAATAGTGACATCTTATATATGAATTATATTATTTGTTGTCCGAAGCGATTTAAACTCACAAAGATCCAATGGAGATCCGACATATTTTGGTAATCTTGAAGTCCGACTACAAGTCAATAATTTTGACACTGAAACAGTTTTTGGCATTTCAATTCAGTCCATAATACGAGACATTGCTAAAGTTATATCAGTTGCATTGAAATCTGTTTTATGTAAACGATAAATAAATTTGAAGCCAACAATAATATTTGTACTCTTCTGAATAGCGCGAATAAAATTTTATTGGACTATTCTTGGTTGAAATGTGATATTATTCAGACGAATTCCGATAATGATATCAGATCTATTGAGTCTCTGAATGTACATTTCCAGCTCCTATCATGTTTGTGAAAAGGACTGGTGTTCGAATACAATAATTTCTATGTTGATAGAGGTATTGTTGAATAAATAAAACTTTTTGAGGTTATTTTGTATATCTTCGTGTTGTTTTTTGTCTTTCTGTTTTGTGACTAAAATAAATTAGCTATTCTTAGCACTTCGACGGTTAAACTCGATATAAACTGCTACAAAATGTTAGTTTTGTACAAAACTATTAGTTTGTATGAATAAAATATTCAAAAAATATCAAATAGACTCTATATATCTGATCTAGTATCATTAAGATATTGTACTTTAGTTCCAGTTACTTGTTAAGTATATTATTCAGATTTCTGGAGTATATAGTCTCGTAAACAAGCAATTTGTAATGTTGATGGTGAATGAGGTCTATAGTACAGGTAAATTAGGATTAAACCCGGAATTAAATTGAGCGTTTCTGATTTTCTAGATTCTCAAAGTTTTTCGGTTACTGAATTAGCCTCTTAACAAAATTACGGACACAGGTTTTTGAAATTTGTAAACGCGGAAAGCTCGATAAATAAGAGGAATTCGAAAAAAACTGTTTGAACAAAAAACGAAATTTTCTACAAATAATGTCTCAAGTAATTTTTTAGCTGTAGCTACTATTTTTGAGTAAATTATATTCTAAACGCACATGGAAACTGCTCCAACTTTTGGAAAACTATTTTGTTTTTAAAAACTCGAAATGCATCAATTTTCTACTCGGGTAAGTTAGCATAATTTTCGACGTAGGAAATTTTCGAAAATCTTGCAGGGATGGACTTGCAGTTTCAATGGATATATTTCGTTCCAAATGAACTAACTTTTCTACGTAGTTTTTGAGTTATTCACGATTCTAAATATTTTTGAGCAATCAAACCCATTTTATAATGGAAATTTCGAGGTTGGGCAAAAATTTAACCTTTTCTGTACAGAATGTTGTGCTCCACATTTTTTGCCCCGGCAGATTTTGTCGAAATCATCATAGTTATCGAGTTATCCACAATTCAAAATGTTTTTGAGTACAAGGACCCATTTTACGCTGAAAATGTTGAGGTTAGGAAAAAATGTTTGAAAACCAATCTGTAAAGAGTTTCGTGTTGTACATTTTTTGATCTAGCAGTTTTTTTCAAATTCTACGTAGTTTTTGAGCTATTCGCGATTCAAAATATTTTTGAGATTTCAAACTCATTTTATAATAGAAATTTTGAGGTTAGGAAAAATTCCTGGAAACCAATCTATAGAGAATTTTGTGCTGTATATTTTTTATCACAACACTTTTTTTCAAATTCTACATAGTTTTTGAGTTATTCGCGATTCAATATATTTTTGAGCTTCCAAACTCATTTTATAATAGAAATTTTGAGGTTAGGAAAAATTCCTGGAAACCAATCTATAGAGAATTTTGTGCTGTATATTTTTTATCCCAACACTTTTTTTCAAATTCTACGTAGTTTTTGAGCTATTCGCGATTCAAAATATTTTTGAGCTTCCAAACTCATGTTATGATAGAAATTTTGAGGTTAGGAAAAATTCCTGGAAACCAATCTATAGAGAATTTTGTGCTGTATATTTTTTATCACAACACTTTTTTTCAAATTCTACATAGTTTTTGAGTTATTCGCGATTCAATATATTTTTGAGCTTCCAAACTCATTTTATAATAGAAATTTTGAGGTTAGGAAAAATTCCTGGAAACCAATCTATAGAGAATTTTGTGCTGTATATTTTTTATCCCAACACTTTTTTTCAAATTCTACGTAGTTTTTGAGCTATTCGCGATTCGAAATATTTTTGAGCTTCCAAACTCATGTTATGATAGAAATTTTGAGGTTAGGAAAAATTCCTGGAAACCAATCTATAGAGAATTTTGTGCTGTATATTTTTTATCCCAACACTTTTTTTCAAATTCTACGTAGTTTTTGAGCTATTCGCGATTCAAAATATTTTTGAGCTTCCAAACTCATTTTATAATAGAAATTTTGAGGTTAGGAAAAAATGTTTGAAGAACAATCTGTAGAGAATTTTGTGCTGTACATTTTTTGTTCTTGTACTTTTTTTCGATTTCCTCGTAGTTTTCGAGTTTTTCGCGATTCAAAATATTTTTGAGCTTTCAATTTCATTTTATAATAGAAATTTTGAGGTAAGGACAAAATTCCTGGAAACCAATCTATAGAGAATTTTGTGCTGTATATTGTTTATTCCAACTTTTTTTCAAATTACGTAGTTTTCGAGTTATTCGCAATTCAAAATATTTTTGAGTTTTCAAACTCATTTTATAATAGAAATTTTGAGGTTAGGAAAAAATTTTTGAAGACCAATCTGTAGAGAGTTTCGTGTTGTACATTTTTTGATCTAACACGTTTTTTCGAATTTTACGTAGTTTTTGAGTTATTCGCGATTCAATATATTTTTGAGCTTCCAAACTCATTTTATAATAGAAATTTTGAGGTTAGGAAAAATTCCTGGAAACCAATCTATAGAGAATTTTGTGCTGTATATTTTTTATCACAACACTTTTTTTCAAATTCTACGTAGTTTTTGAGCTATTCGCGATTCAAAATATTTTTGAGCTTCCAAACTCATTTCATAATAGAAATTTTGAGGTTAGGAAAAATTCCTGGAAACCAATCTATAGAGAATTTTGTGCTGTATATTTTTTATCAGAACACTTTTTTTCAAATTCTACATAGTTTTTGAGTTATTCGCGATTCAATATATTTTTGAGCTTCCAAACTCATTTTATAATAGAAATTTTGAGGTTAGGAAAAATTCCTGGAAACCAATCTATAGAGAATTTTGTGCTGTATATTTTTTATCCCAACACTTTTTTTCAAATTCTACGTAGTTTTTGAGCTATTCGCCATTCAAAATATTTTTGAGATTTCAAACTCATTTTATAATAGAAATTTTGAGGTTAGGAAAAATTCCTGGAAACCAACCTATAGAGAATTTTGTGCTGTACATTTTTTGTTCTTGTACTTTTTTTCGATTTCCTCGTAGTTTTCGAGTTTTTCGCGATTCAAAATATTTTTGAGCTTTCAATTTCATTTTATAATAGAAATTTTGAGGTTAGGACAAAATTCCTGGAAACCAATCTATAGAGAATTTTGTGCTGTATATTTTTTATCCCAACACTTTTTTTCAAATTCTACGTAGTTTTTGAGCTATTCGCGATTCAACATATTTTTAAGCTTCCAAACTCATGTTATAATAGAAATTTTGAGGTTAAGACAAAATTCCTGAAAACCAATCTATAGAGAATTTTGTGCTGTATATTTTTTATTCCAACTTTTTTCCAAATTACGTAGTTTTCGAGTTATTCGCAATTCAAAATATTTTTGAGTCTATAGTTTGAAGGTGAAAATGTTGACCTTAGGAACAGATACCTGGGTTTCAAGTATAAAAATTTCACAAATCCGTGCTAATAATTTTGTTAAGAGTTGCTAGACTCATTCATTATTCTAAAACCTCCCACAATCTAGAAAATCAAAACCATCCAAAATAAATTTAAAGCTTTAGCTCAAAATCGCCAAATTTGCTTGTACTACTTAGTGTATGATAATAACAATGAATAAGATTCAATGTATTCTTCAACGATTTTATTTCATTTTCGTTTGAAAAACAAATTAAAACAGTAGATTGTTTGTTCTTTGTTGACCATTAATGACAGCAATCAATATTGTATGAGGACGCGATTCTTTGAAAGATATTGAATCAAATTTAAAAGATATTGAAGGAACTTTAGTGTCATTACATATTTACAATTGTTGAAACATTATTATACGTATAAACTAATGAATAAAACTTAAAACTTCAACATTAGTCACAGAAAAGCTTTGGTTAAAGCTGCCACCAATTCACGAAATACCTGTATAAAAATGAGAGTGTGTATTGATGTTTCATCAACATCGCATGACATGAGGTATAAAATTTTACATTACCTACTCATACTTCTTGATGGGTGGTAATTAAAAATGTATGCACATAAAAAAGTATGTAAAAACTTCTAATGGAATGAGTTATTTCCGTGCCTATTTCGATAGACGAAAGGCTAGTCAATTTCGTATTCAGTAGACTTCCATTAAATATTTTAATTTTTAATCAAACATGCTACTTGATGGTTTTTCGTATTCTCAATAACATTGTCATCTGAAATACACGGATATTATCGAGAAATAATTTTCCAAAACTCACCCTATCTCTGAACGAATTAAGATAAATTAAAGCAGATTGGAAACTGAATATTGAGGGCTGTAAGATTATTTATTAGTTATTATAGATTATTTCTATGTTGAATATCAATCACAAATTTAAGAATATACTGTAATTATTGTTTAAAGTGAGTTTCATCAACTTTTCGACAGTAGAATATCTTGAACTTCTTGTTATATTTTTACAAATTTTTCTACGGAAATATCTCACATTCTGTAACCGTTGTGTTATTTTAAAAAATTGAGGAGGATATGGAGGAGCATTATCCTGTTAGAATATTATTTTTAAATTTCTCATTGATTATCTTGTACTGAAACATGTCACTAGTGTCAAAAAATAGTAATTCAAAGTTTTTCCTTTTTCGAAATGCTATAAAGTTCCAAAACGTGGCTATATTTACATCATTTTCGGGCTTATGATCTGATTTTTGTGATAAATAAGACCAAATAACTTTAGTTCATTTAGTAAATAAATTATAAATACTTTCATACCTCGACTTTGATTTTTCGAGTTGTGATTAAGTATTGCGTAAGGCACATTTTCAATCTCGCTTTCACCGCTGATTTCCATTATTTTTTGTAATAATCGCAACCAAAACTTTTAAATTGGTAAGTTGGTATGCCTTTACTATAGTAATGATGCATTCTTCTAATGCCTATCTAGATTTTCATAATACTTTCCGACCCTCCCGACTAGGTCGAAAAAGCTAAGTTTCTCAAAGAAAAATTGGTACTTTCCGGCCGGCTGCTCAAAAAGGATATTTTAATAAAAGGACAGTTGAATATCAAAGAACTTGTGTAGGAAATACTATACCATGAGTTTCTAAACTATTCTTCTTTTACAAGTTGGTTAAAACCATAAAATTAAACTTTTACATTGTCTCTACGAATGATTTGAAATATTTGGCATGATATAGCCTAGACACACATAGCTACGGCTTCTGTCTGACTTACCAATCTACTATTTTCCCCAACATACGACTAGAAATCGGTTTTTGATCCAACCATCAATATCTGAGATGTCATTTCCACACTGAAGGCATCTAGAATGATCTGCAAGTACTTGGAGGAAAATATCTTGTGTATTTATAAACTATTCCTTTCTTTAAAGTTAGTTAAAACCATAAAATTGTACTTCTACATTGTCTCTACGAATGATTTGAAATATTTGGCATGATATAGCTTAGACACACATAGCTACGGCTTCTGTCTGACTCACCAATCTACTATTTTCCCCAAAATACGACTAGAAATCGGTTTTTGATCCAACCATCAATATCTAAGATGTCATTTCCACACTGAACGCATCTAGAATGATATGCAAGTACTTGGAGGAAAATATCTTGTGTATTTATAAACTATTCCTCTCTTTAAAGTTAGTTAAAACCATAAAATTGTACTTTTACATTGTCTCTACGAATGATTTGAAATATTTGGCATGATATAGCCTAGACACACATAGCTACGGCTTCTGTCTGACTCACCAATCTACTATTTTCCCCAAAATACGACTAGAAATCGATTTTTGATCCATCCAGGATCATCTAAGATGTCATTTCTACATTGAAGGCATCTAGAATGATCTGCAAGTACTTGAAGGAAAATATCTTGTGTATTTATAAACTATTCCTCTCTTTAAAGTTAGTTAAAACCATAAAATTAAACTTTTACATTGTCTTTACGAATGATTTGAAATATTTGGTATGATATAGCTTTGTCACACATAGCTACGGCTTCTGTCTGATTCAATAATCTACTATTTTCCCCAAAATACGACTAGAAATCGGTTTTTGATCCAACCAGGATCCTCTAAGATGTCATTTCCACACTGAACGCATCTAGAATGATCTGCAAGTACGTGGAGGAAAATATCTTGTGTATTTATAAACTATTCCTCTCTTTAAAGTTAGTTAAAACCATAAAATTGTACTTTTACATTGTCTCTACGAATGATTTGAAATATTTGGCATGATATAGCCTAGACACACATAGCTACGGCTTCTGTTTGACTCACCAATCTACTATTTTCCCCAAAATACGACTAGAAATCGGTTTTTGATCCAACCAGGATCCTCTAAGATGTCATTTCCACACTGAAGGCATCTAGAATGATCTGCAAGTACTTGGAGGAAAATATCTTATGTATTTCTACACTATTCCTCTCTTTAAAGTTAGTTAAAACCATAAAATTAAACTTTTACATTGTCTTTACGAATGATTTGAAATATTTGGTATGATATAGCTTTGTCACACATAGCTACGGCTTCTGTCTGATTCAATAATCTACTATTTTCCCCAAAATACGACTAGAAATCGGTTTTTGATCCAACCAGGATCCTCTAAGATGTCATTTCCACACTGAAGGCATCTAGAATGATCTGCAAGTACTTGGAGGAAAATATCTTATGTATTTCTACACTATTCCTCTCTTTAAAGTTAGTTAAAACCATAAAATTATACTTTTACATTGTCTTTACGAATGATTTGAAATATTTGGTATGATATAGCTTTGTCACACATAGCTACGGCTTCTGTCTGATTCAATAATCTACTATTTTCCCCAAAATACGACTAGAAATCGGTTTTTGATCCAACCATCAATATCTAAGATGTCATTTCCACACTGAAGGCATCTAGAATGATCTGCAAGTCCTTGGAGGAAAATATCTTATGTATTTCTACACTATTCCTCTCTTTAAAGTTAGTTAAAACCATAAAATTAAACTTTTACATTGTCTTTACGAATGATTTGAAATATTTGGTATGATATAGCTTTGTCACACATAGCTACGGCTTCTGTCTGATTCAATAATCTACTATTTTCCCCAAAATACGACTAGAAATCGATTTTTGATCCAACCAGGATCATCTAAGATGTCATTTCTACATTGAAGGCATCTAGAATGATCTGCAAGTCCTTGGAGGAAAATATCTTATGTATTTCTACACTATTCCTCTCTTTAAAATTAGTTAAAACCATAAAATTGTACTTTTACATTGTCTTTACGAATGATTTGAAATATTTGGCATGATATAGCTTAGACACACATAGCTACGGCTTCTGTTTGACTCACCAATCTACTATTTTCCCCAAAATACGACTAGAAATCGGTTTTTGATCCAACCATCAATATCTAAGATGTCATTTCCACACTGAACGCATCTAGAATGATCTGCAAGTACGTGGAGGAAAATATCTTGTGTATTTATAAACTATTCCTCTCTTTAAAGTTAGTTAAAACCATAAAATTATACTTTTACATTGTCTTTACCAATGATTTCAAATATTTGGTATGATATAGCCTAGACACACATAGCTACGGCTTCTGTTTGACTCACCAATCTACTATTTTCCCCAAAATACGACTAGAAATCGGTTTTTGATCCAACCAGGATCCTCTAAGATGTCATTTCCACACTGAAGGCATCTAGAATGATCTGCAAGTACTTGGAGGAAAATATCTTGTGCATTTCTACACTATTCCTCTCTTTAAAGTTAGTTAAAACCATAAAATTATACTTTTACATTGTCTTTACCAATGATTTCAAATATTTGGTATGATATAGCTTTGTCACACATAGCTACGGCTTCTGTCTGATTCAATAATCTACTATTTTCCCCAAAATACGACTAGAAATCGATTTTTGATCCAACCAGGATCATCTAAGATGTCATTTCTACATTGAAGGCATCTAGAATGATCTGCAAGTCCTTGGAGGAAAATATCTTATGTATTTCTACACTATTCCTCTCTTTAAAATTAGTTAAAACCATAAAATTGTACTTTTACATTGTCTTTACGAATGATTTGAAATATTTGGCATGATATAGCTTAGACACACATAGCTACGGCTTCTGTTTGACTCACCAATCTACTATTTTCCCCAACATACGACTAGAAATCGGTTTTTGATCCAACCATCAATATCTAAGATGTCATTTCCACACTGAAGGCATCTAGAATGATCTGCAAGTACTTGGAGGAAAATATCTTGTGTATTTCTACACTATTCCTCTCTTTAAAGTTAGTTAAAACCATAAAATTATACTTTTACATTGTCTTTACCAATGATTTCAAATATTTGGTATGATATAGCTTTGTCACACATAGCTACGGCTTCTGTCTGATTCAATAATCTACTATTTTCCCCAAAATACGACTAGAAATCGATTTTTGATCCAACCAGGATCATCTAAGATGTCATTTCTACATTGAAGGCATCTAGAATGATCTGCAAGTCCTTGGAGGAAAATATCTTATGTATTTCTACACTATTCCTCTCTTTAAAGTTAGTTAAAACCATAAAATTATACTTTTACATTGTCTTTACCAATGATTTCAAATATTTGGTATGATATAGCTTTGTCACACATAGCTACGGCTTCTGTCTGATTCAATAATCTACTATTTTCCCCAAAATACGACTAGAAATCGATTTTTGATCCAACCAGGATCATCTAAGATGTCATTTCTACATTGAAGGCATCTAGAATGATCTGCAAGTCCTTGGAGGAAAATATCTTATGTATTTCTACACTATTCCTCTCTTTAAAGTTAGTTAAAACCATAAAATTATACTTTTACATTGTCTTTACCAATGATTTCAAATATTTGGTATGATATAGCTTTGTCACACATAGCTACGGCTTCTGTCTGATTCAATAATCTACTATTTTCCCCAAAATACGACTAGAAATCGATTTTTGATCCAACCAGGATCATCTAAGATGTCATTTCTACATTGAAGGCATCTAGAATGATCTGCAAGTCCTTGGAGGAAAATATCTTATGTATTTCTACACTATTCCTCTCTTTAAAGTTAGTTAAAACCATAAAATTGTACTTTTACATTGTCTTTACGAATGATTTGAAATATTTGGCATGATATAGCTTAGACACACATAGCTACGGCTTCTGTTTGACTCACCAATCTACTATTTTCCCCAACATACGACTAGAAATCGGTTTTTGATCCAACCATCAATATCTAAGATGTCATTTCCACACTGAAGGCATCTAGAATGATCTGCAAGTACTTGAAGAAAAAATTAACACCAGAAAACATCATTCATAGATGCCAAACATTCCGCGTGCAAGATTTAAACACATGGTAAGCCTTACAGTTCACCTAGTGACGATAAAAGGTTCAAGTCTTGGTGACTAAATGGAGTTTCCAAAGTAATTATGTAGTTGGTTTTTATCAGATCACGACAGGTCTTAAAGAAGGCAATGGTTTATGCCTGCTCCCGGATATAACTATGATTTATCAGGGATAGGATGGCAGTGAAAGTCTTGTCATACTTTTCCAATTGTGTCCACAAAAACGTCATTCAAAAGTTCAGTAGCGTTAGTCTTTTTTTCAAGATACCCTCATATATTTAAGTGGAAGATTCGTAGATCTGGCTAAAATTTTATCACCCAATTATTCTACTAAAAGTTTTCTTATATCGCTACCCCTTTCTGCTTATCTGCCAATCGAATATTTTGTTTAAGTAAACGCTAAATACGATTAGTGATTTTTGAACTTTCCATCATCTAAGACACCATCTTTAGGCATTTCGGACGATCTAGAATGTTGCTGGTACTTGGAAAAGGAAGAAAGAGCAGACAAAATCGTCGATGAGGGTCCAGTACATATCGATAAACCTTACAGTTTAACTAGTAACGTTAAAAGCTTCAAACCTAGGTGACTAGATGGCTTTTCCATGGATATTCGGTAGTTTTTAATGGCCTAAACGGTGACTGCCTTCGATTAATGTCGCGTCAAATTAAAAAACGACAAATATATGAAACAAACAGTTTTCAGATTGATAACATTCGTTTAAAGAAATATCGTCAACAATTCTGATCGATCAAAGTTTCTTTCCCCCAGTGTGAATATTTTCTTCACTTGTCTATCATCAAAATACCGATAAATATATCATTTATGTTACTGAAGAGTATCATATTTCAATACACAAACTTTCTGTATTTGGAAAACCCTTCGAAAGATAAATTGTTTTTCGGGAGTAATTTATTATTTTTCCTTTACTCCTCCATTTCCCACATCGTGTAATTTGTGAAGAGGATTTCGGGAAAATTCAAAGGTGCATTACTTGCTGTATATTTCTCCAATCAATTATGCTAGATAATTGTGATGGTTTCATGTTAATTGATTAATATCTTGCTTAATAATTTTACCGTGAATTGTATAGAAGGGTATAGCATTTCTAATTATATTAGAAAGGGAGTTTATTATTTATTCCTTGTCAGGAAGTATTTTCAGAAATACTTTAGTGCAATTTTTAGTATCTTTCTCTTGGTTTTTTTTATTAGTTATGAGTTGTAATTTTGTTATTGGCTTGAAATAGACTTTTTATGGAATTGAATTACGTGCAATTTATCATATTTCCAATAAGGTCATTATACAATTAGTTTAAAAGGATGAAATGTTTATTGGGAAGTCATTACTTAATCATAAAACACTTCCATTTAACAAAAATTACTTATTTACTTCAATGACCATTCTTTACTTCTCTATATGGTCTGTAACGTACGTAACTAGAGTTTTCGGAACATAATCGTTGCCTTCAATTTAATTTAATAACTTAGAATTTAGTTGCCATAGAAAACTCAACAATTTTCACATGTCATTTTAATTTTTGTTCATTTTTAACTTAGTTATGGCGTACAAGTTAGATATATGAGGAAGTATTTAAAGTTTAGTTGGATAGTTGTCAAAAACTGTCATTTTTCTCGATTATGTGCACCAAGGCGTCTGTAAAATAAATATTCAGCCATCAACCATCGGATTTCATCTAATTTTCACCATTCTCAAGTTATACTCAAATGCGATTTCCCCCTGTACATTACTTAAGGGAGTTTTTCACATACACACGTTCTATCCTCAATATCTCAGGTTCTAGTATAGCTACAGAGTTCGTTTTAGTTTACGAACACTCGTTGAAACACCTTCTTTCTTTTGAGTTTTTGAACACTTAAATCGGTTGAGTTGGAGAGGAGCTAGACGCGGACATTCAATGTGGAGTTATGGATTTTTGTAGGTTTTTTACAATTTTTCTACATTCAAGATCTATATCTCAGGTTCTAATATAGCTACAGAGTTCATTCTGGTTTAAGAACACTCGATGAAACACCTTCTTTCTTTTGAGTTTTTGAACACTTAAATCGGTTGAGTTGGAGAGGAGCTAGGCGCGGACATTCAATGTGGAGTTATGGATTTTCGTAGGTTTTTGACAATTTTTCTACATTCAAAGATCTATATCTCAGGTTCTAATATAGCTACGGAGTTCGTTTTGATTTAAGAACAATCACTGAAACACCTTCTTTCTTTTGAGTTTTTGAACACTCAAATCGGTTGAGTTGGAGAGGAGCTAGGCGCGGACATTCAATGTGGAGTTATGGATTTTTGTAGGTTTTTGGCAATTTTTCTACATTTAAAGATCTATATCTCAGGTTCTAATATAGCTACGGAGTTAGTTTTGATTTAAGAACAATCACTGAAACACCTTCTTTCTTTTGAGTTTTTGAACACTCAAATCGGTTGAGTTGGAGAGGAGCTAGGCGCGGACATTCAATGTGGAGTTATGGATTTTTGTAGGTTTTTGACAATTTTTCTACATTCAAAGATCTATATCTCAGGTTCTAATATAGCTACGGAGTTCGTTTTGATTTAAGAACAATCACTGAAACACCTTCTTTCTTTTGAGTTTTTGAACACTCAAATCGGTTGAGTTGGAGAGGAGCTAGGCGCGGACATTCAATGTGGAGTTATGGATCTTTGTAGGTTTTTGGCAATTATTCTACATTCAACGATCTATATCTCAGGTTCCAATATAGCTACAGAGTTCGTTCTTTTCTACTATAATGATTTCTGATACTTATTTAATGGATTCAATGCGAGCGAAGCCGCGGGTAAAAGCTAGTTGATCATAAAAAGTTAAAGATCATTCTTTCATCAACAAAATCCACTTCACAGTGAAACCTGTTTAAAATAATTCCAAAAATACGACCCCTCATTGAATGTAAGCAAATTCAACTATTAGTATAATTTTTCTAACAAAGAAAATTGAAATTTTAATGCAATTATAGTTATTTACGTTATAAGTCTGGTACGAGATTTATGGACGAGGCGACGAAGGAGCCGAGTCAAGAATATCTAATTTCCTTTTGAATGGCTGATAATTCAAATAAAATTGCTGATAAAATGTGACTATTTACTGGTGAAAAGTTATCGTATTAATTGGCATTGCCGGAGGTTCTCGAATAGACGACATTTATAATTTAGAAGTAGAAAATGTAGAAGATACTGGTTCTCAGTTAGTGGTTCGTATTAATCACACAAAAACACATTTTCGACGGGTCTAAAAATTTGAAAAAACACCTTTCACTAAAAGCACTTTTGGTAGGCTACAGACAAGGAAAATTCGTAGGTCAAAGAGCTGGAATACACATTGTTGGCGGAGCACCTTAAAAAATTATATATTGCTTCAGAAAGATGATGTTGGCCAATGCTGGGGCCGATATCAATGTTCTAAAACGACATGATGGATGGAAGATTCATCAGTGGCTGCAAAATATGTGGAAGAATCCGTCGAGAGCAAAAATAAAATGATACAAGGGAGCGAAACTTTTGTACAATTGTTAAACCAAAACCACACATCTTCCAGCTTTATTGAACATGAAGAAGTACATCCAGTAATTCCTACAATGAATATTTCTGGTAAAAGTAGTTGCACCATTACTGTTAACACTCAAAAATATAATAAAAGTTTAGTTATCGATGTTAATTGATTTTTTATTTCTAATTATTTCAAACGGGATTGGGTACTGCGCGAAAATGTATTTTATCAGCATTTCCTGGAAATAAATTAGTTCTGAACAAGTAAAATAAACTTGTCTGCATAGAAATTGGTCCACAGTAACTTTTGACATTAAAAGAAATATGCTGTTTGAAGGACAATTCAATATGCCTTAATGTGTGTATTAATATATATTTTATTTTATATTTATAGAATATAAAGATTATTACACAGAAATTCGCACATTTTTCGTCATTTATAACCTCAATAATATTCAAGTGTGTCAGTTTAATGCATAATATACCACAAAAATCCGCCCAAGTTAATGCTTTGATCGAAAAATGGACTCAACAAAATTAAGAAGTCGTAACTTCAATACTGTTCAAGTGCAACGACAGCTTCGTGAGGTACGAGGAGTGTCCATTAGTCAGTGGACAGTAAGACAAAAGTCCAGCCCATCAGCAAACACGACTGTGTTTTGCACATGATCATCTGAATTAGACGTTGGAACAATATGGATCCGTTCTGTGTAATATAAACACCAACCACCCAAAAATGTTGAAACAGATCATTTCTTTTTTCAGTATAGAAATGGAAAATGCAAAACCAAAGTTGTAGGTATCAATACTTTTTCAAAAATTCCCTCGCTTATAGCAACATATTTGAATTTAGCTAATCCAAAAAACTACACTAGGCATACATTTCGACGCTCTTCGGCGTCTCCTTTAGTGGATTCCGGTGGTGATATAATTCAACTAAAGAAGAACGGCTGGTGGAAATCCAACACAGTTGCGGAGGGTTGCGCGTAGATGATTCCGCAGTGGAAATTTCAGCGGGAACAACTAGTTCGACTTGAAGCAACATTATACACGATGTTATTTCTTTGAACTCGTTAATTGGTGGCAATTCAAGTACCAATAGTAATGTAACTTCTTCTTTATTTCAAATTAATAATGCTCACAGTTGTATTTTTAATATTACTTTAACAAAATAAAAATTGATAAAAGTCTTGTCGAATTTTCTTAAGTCTACGGGCGTAGAAACAATTTTGTACGAAACTCGTGAGTAAACTAACTTTTTTCACTCGTAGGAATTGGTCAAAACGTCCTACTCGTAAAAAAAGTATTACTTTACCAACTTGTTGAATAAATAACTATTCTAGATCTCGATGGAAGTTTTTTGTTCTTTTTTTTTTGTTCCACTAAAAAAAGGTCTAATTTCGAGAAGGTATTTTCACTTTATTCACCTGAGCTGGGATTTTCCATATCTAAAACATATATAGTTAATTTTTCGGTCGATTTATGACATATTATAACATTTTCGGTTTTTAAGGAAAACTATTCTTTAAATTTTAATATAATCGAAGTAGACGGCTTCCGTTTCAACGGAGTTTCAATAAAAAACAAAGAAAAATTCCTTCAAAGAGGAAACTGCGATATATTTTAACCAAATAAAACAAACAAATTCACCTTCCAGTTCTTGGTAACGTCAGTAAATATTTTTCTCTTGAATATATCTCAATATTTACCTCTCTTTCACCTGAAAATATGTCATTATTTCCCATATTTCGTAGATTTATTCCGGCAAACTCTCTAAATGCAGCTTCCGGAAGTTTGAGAATATATTCCTCCCCAATGAATTGAGAAGTGTAATTTGTAGTTAGAGGCTCGAAGCGGATAAAGAAATAGGGAAAAAAAGCGAGACCTTGAAAACTAAAATATCTCGGGTCGAATAAATAGAAAGGAAGTATAGACAGATAGATAAATCTTTATTCCGATGAAAATTCATACGTTTTAGAAAATTATTTACCTAGCTGTATACAAGTCGGCAGGAAAGTTGAGAAAGAAAATCGCGAATAGGTAAACGGATGAAAATATTGTTTAGTACTAATATTATATCTAATAATCCTCCCTCATTGAGTTGCCTGGAGTAAAATCTGTCTTGGTGATGTTTTATAATAATGATCCAATGATCACCGCGGGTACGTTTGCAGCGGTTGATTCGCTGGACCCAATTTTCCATGACTCGGCCACACATTTCGGCCGAAAGGGCTGTTATTTCACTTTGGGCTCTTCAAACGTCGTACAATTATTGGCTTATACCAATGACTTGACGTAGCCCCAAAGAAAAAAATCTAGAGGCGTTAAATCGCACGAACGAGGTGGCCAATCATTTCTTGAGATAACACGCTCATCAAACTTGTGGATTTTCACCCGCCCAACACCGCATATTTTGTTGATTGACAAACCCATTGTGCCAGAAATGACCTTGTGTGGGTGTAAAGTAAGATCCTCACGCAAAATTCGCCATAAAGTTGTCTTGGCGATGACCAACTCTTGAGAACGCCGTGGAATTGACTGATTTGTATCATTTGCTACGGACGTTTCAACGGCAGCGACACACATAATGAAAATCGGAATTAACACTATGATGAATAGGTTATGTCTACTAAATAAACTGACAGTGACAGTTCGATGTTTAAGTGAAAAGGTGCGTTCACAAACTAAATTCAAAATTGTCAAGTTCCTATTGGAAAACCCTGCCAAAGACTTTATAAAACTTGGTACATATGTGATGAATTCGTGTCGCGGTAATACAGAATATACTCTAGAAAATACAAAGACAACTTGTTAATCTTTGTTCTCAATATTACTTATGACTTATTAGCCATTTGACAATATTTAGAGTCCTTAACAGATTACATAATAACCTCAAAATAATTAAACATATCCTTCTGAAAAGAATTTAGACCCTAAATAATTGGGTGCTTTGCAGCTTTTCCAAAAACCTGTCGTGTTTGGTATTGGTGTATATTTCCAATGGATAAAGTTGAAGCTGTTTTGGATTAGCATTGATATCTGTGATAATACTTTTAGAAGAAAATTGACGTGCTTTCTTGAAATGTAATGAAGCATAATTATCATTTCTTTTTTATTTTCTAGCACATCGATCTGGACGTGGTAAGTTCTTCAATTGAGAAGTACCTCTAAATATATCATTGTTAATCGTAAGTACCAAAATTTTTACGAACTTGTAGTTCTTATATGATATTGCCTCTCATTATCTTTCACTATTTAACAAGAAGAAAATTCATTCAACGAATTAAATCGAAATATTTACAATAAAGATGAAAATGATGTTCATATTTATTCCAAAAGCTTCTCAACATCTAGTGCATGTTTCCTCTATGAAAAATTGCTTTAACGATTTCCAGAATAGTATCCATCTTCAACAAGTTGCACTTTCAGAATAAGTACTAATGTTTGGGTTCTTATAAGCTTGATAACCGTCTTATCTCCAGTAGAAACATTGAACATTGAAGTCTATATCGAAACAAATCATAGGAACCAGTATCTTAACCCTTCCAATACTTTAAATGCTGCATTGGGATTTGGGATTTTAGTACAGTAGCTCGTAAACAAGCCCAAACTCGTCTGCTGTTGCTTTTTGCTGTTTGTTTTTTCTTTTCTATAAAATATTGTCAGTCTAGTAAATAATAGACACGTTTTAGAACGGATAAACCATTATCAGACAAAGATATTGTGGATACCTTTGATTTTGAAAAAGGATTAGACCCATTTCAAGACAGACTTGATAGGGATTTAGGTATGTATGTATGGATGCGACCTAAAGGTGTGCTGTTATGCTGTAGATCCCAGTTTTTACAGCTGATCCATCGACCCTTAACCTTTCAAAAAGTCTACAATAGCGATATAGATGAAAATTATAATCAACCATCGAGGGACGATGGCTCTTCAATTGAAGTTGACTCAAATTATAGATGATGAGTTCACTTCTGAAGATGGAGAATCCAACGAAGTTCCGACTAGTAATTTAGGAATTACGTTTGACTGGACTAGATAAAACTGAAAATTTTCAGTTTAAAGTCTAAGTTCAATGTTTTGGGATCAAAATTTTACATATTAAGAAGTTTTGTTTGCACCAAATTTGATAAAACTTCATTTTCAAGAATTTTTTTTGTAATACATCAAGTTTTCTTAGATGTGTATAGTATGTTTCACCCAAGCCCATGATGCCATATTGGATTCTAGATTTTACAAGAGAGTAGTAAATGGTTTTGTCCAGGATAATGGACTAAGTTGGAATTTCTGGAACCGTTGGCGATATTCGTACTGAACACACTGTTTACACTACCACTACACTAACACTCTCAATTATACTGTCTGATGCGCGTTTTGATAACCAAGTTATCGTCCTCAGAGACTGAAGGTCTTGGTCCTTGAAATAAAGCAAAAATAGTTAATTGCGTGCAATATTCTCAAAATGACATCAATTATCATAGTTGGTATCCCATTTTTCATAATATATGGTTCTAGGTTTAATCTAGAAATGTACAATTTCCGGTGGTCACTAATTTATTCTTTAAACAGCATTCATCAGATCCTTAAACATAATAATGTAATGTTAGCTTCGCCGTTTTGATTTTCTAACATTCTATTTGTTTTATTCAGTATATTTGTAGAGTTTGACTCCAGGTTGAAGAAAAATTTGCCTTTTTGCAGTAGATATTCACATATCCTTCATTTCTCGGGAACTTCTAAGGACTCGATCAAGAAATATCTTGAAAAGTCTTGAGAAAAATCTATATTCTTGTCGTCGTTTTGTTGCAAGGTACTTGATTTCTTATTTTAACTTCCAAAACAAAGATATCTTTCGAATGAAGAGATAAACTAGTTTTTTTGTAGTTGATATACCTACGGCAATAGCTTTTCCTAACACCTTTTCTTTTTGAGTTATATCTAACTCCTCGAATTCACTGTTTTTACTTAGATTTTCGTTTTTCCTTGTTCTCTACAAAATATTTTCATGTTATAGATATGGATTCGTCAAGAGGAAGACGTATGCTTGATCTAAATTGTTTTTCCTATATTTGTGATGAATATACAATGCGGTCGAGTTTTATTCTTCAGTTGACAATTTACGAAAATATTATTTGTTTTACAGCCCTCTCTCTCAATTATAAGCACCACCTCCAAGATTTTAAATAAGAAAGGGGGCATCTTTGGTCATCATCAACTTCAGTAGAACGTAGCTGATCTTTAAAGGGAAAAATCTACAGAACGAAAATTTTTATACCAATTCTGACATGTGCAAGCAATCAACACCTTAAATTTCTTTGTGAGGCGCAACAACTTCTTCTTTTTCAGGTGCTAACTCCATCAAATAAAGATTAGCGACAATTTCGTCATACTTATTTCAGTCTTGGGTGGTGCGAATTCAAGATGATGTGTTCATACCAGTCCAATCGCGTATGTCTGTGACCAGGTCCACGTTTTCCTTCGATTTTTCCTTCTATTATTGATTTCAGTATAACATACTTGTTGTTATCGTATATGTGACCCAGATAAGCGGCCTTTCTTCTCTCTATTGTTGTTAGTAACTTTCCCATACGTCTAAGCACTTTATCGTTAGGTAAATATTGAGTCCATGATATTTTTAGTAGTCTACGGAAGAACCACGTTTCGAAATGGTGGTTCATGGTACCCACTTTCTACTCCATAAAAGAGAATTGAGTGCACGTACAATCTAAAGTACCTTAAGCTTAAGTTCGAGGTTGCGGTACATAATAGGTTTTCCACATTTAGGAATATTGCTTTAGCTTGTTCTATACGTGATTTTACTTCGAAGTCAGGGTCTATATTTGTCGTTATGCATCTAACAAGATATTTAAATTCCTCAACTTTCTCTATTGCGGTGTCATAGATGTTTATGTTCAGTAGTGGATTTGGAAGTCTTGTTATAGCCATTACTTTGGTTTTTGTTACATCAATTTTCATGCCTAGTTGTTCTCCAACTTCTACAACTTTGTTGATTAAGCGTTGAACAGCTTCTGGATTGTCTGTATTGATAACCGTCTCATCTGCATAACGTATTTTGTTTAATGTCCTGCCGATAATTTTTATTCCATCCTCATCATCGTCGATTGCTTTATCAAATTTGTGCGCAAAGTACATATTAAACAGTACTGGCGACAAAACACAACCTGGTCGTACCTCCTTTTCAATACACACCGGTTCTAATGTCGTTTGTCTATATCTAACCGTTGCTTCTTGATTTCAATGAATATTTCTAATAAACTCGATGTCTTGTTTGTCTAACCCTTTTTTCTCTAGTTATGTCAGAAGGACGGTATGATTAACTCGATCGAAGGCTCTCTCGTAGTCTATGAAACAGGCATATACATTTTTCTTCACGTCTCGACATTTCTGGAAGAGTATTAATAAGCTGGCTGGTGCTTCCCTCGTTCCTAGACCTTCGAGAAATCCAAATTGGGTATAGCTTTGATCGGCTTCACATTTATGGTATATTCTGGCTTGTATAATTCTAATTAATTTTAATTAAGGATTTTTGTAGCCTCTTCGTTTCTAGAGTTAATAGGTAATACAAATGTGACCAGTATCACGTGACGGAACTAACATAAATTATTCAAAAAAATGAAGCAACTCTCTATATCAGGAAAAGCGGAAATTCTTAGTTTTCAACTCTTTATAAATTTCAAGTATACTATATTATTATAAGATGGATATTTATTAGTAATATTTATATCGAATTGTGTTGTTTAGAACGGAAAATATTATACGAAATTGTTTTTGAAGGAACGACATTAAACTTTTCTCATATCGAAACGAGAAGTTCGAGTATTTCTGTGAAAATACATATGAAATAGTGCGGACATTGAAATGCAATTGAATTTTCTGCACAAACTCCGACATTGGTCTCATTTAAAAACCAATATCAAACAATGTATATCCTAGCGATTTTTCCATCATGAAATATATTCACTTCATATATCACAAAAAAACCTGTTCTTTTTGCGAAATTCGATTTCTGGCGACAAACACCATCCGGAGGGAAACAAAAAATAAAGAAAATGGAAGTCGGGAGATGCAAATATCCATGAGTTATTTATATAAGGATACACGAAAATAAAATACACGGAATATTTTGTAAAATATATGTTCAATTTTTTAGACAACAAACAACAGCTTTTGTTTGATTAATATATAAAATTATATTAATAAAGCGCATTTTTTGAAAAATTGTTATTGGATGGTTTAAATAATCATAAACACACTGAACTAAATACGAGGGTTTTTGAGAGCCTCTAGGGTAGATCTAAAGTCAAAAAATGAAGATATGGATAACGATTTTTTTAAAAACATTGTATTAATAATTACTTTCGATAAAACTAAAACTTTAAGACGAATACTTTTCAAATTTAATTCCTGCTGAATACCCTGTTTAAACCATTTCGATAACCATGTTATCGTCTTCAGAGACTGAAGGACCTTAAAGTTTTCTGAGAACAGAGAAAAGAAAGCTGTTGAGTCCCATAAAGAAATATGTCAAATTTAAGGTGCTGATTGCTTGCACGTGTCAGAATTGGTATAAAATTTTCCGTCCTGGAGATTTTTCCCTCAAAGATCAGCAACGTTCTGGTCGGCCTAATGGAGTTGATGATGACTAAAGGTGCCACACGACCCCCTTTTTTATTTAAAATTTTCAAGGGGGTGCTTATAATTCAGAGAGAGTGTTGAAGAGGGATAATATTTTCAAACAGTAAATTGTTAATTCAAGAATAAAATTCGACCGCATTGTGATAAGCCAAGTGCTTGAGATCCTACTTAAAATTATACAAGCCAGAATATACCATAAATGTGAAGCCAATTAAAGCTATACCCAATTTGGATTTCTCGAAGGTCTAGGAACGAGGGAAGCACCAGCCAGCTTATTAATACTCTTCCAGAAATGTCGAGACGTGAAGAAAAATGTATATGCCTGTTTCATAGACTACGAGAGAGCCTTCGATCGAGTTAATCATACCGTCCTTCTGACATAACTAGAGAAAAAAGGGTTAGACAAACAAGACATCGAGCTTATTAAAAATCTTCATTGAAATCAAGAAGCAACGGTTATATATGGACAAACGACATTAGAACCGGTGTGTATTAAAAAGGAGGTACGACCAGGTTGTGTTTTGTCGCCAGTACTGTTTAATATGTACTTTGCGTACATATTTAATAAAGCAATCGACGATGATGAGAATGGAATAAAAATTATCGGCAGGACATTAAACAAAATACGTTATGCAGATGACACGGTTATCATTATAGACATTCCAGAAGCTGTTCAACGCTTAATCAACGAAATTGTAGAAGTTGGAGATCAACTAGGCATGAAAATTGATGTAACAAAAACCAAAGTAATGGCTATAACAAGACTTCCAAATCCACAACTGAACATAAACATCTATGACACCGCAATAGAGAAAGTTGAGGAATTTAAATATCTTCTTAGATGCATAACGACAAATATAGACCCTGACTTCGAAGTAAAATCACGTATAGAACAAGCTAAAGCAATATTCCTAAATGTGGAAAACCTATTATGTACCGCAACCTCGAACTTAAGCTTAAGGTACTTTAGATTGTACGTGCACTCAATTCTCTTTTATGGAGTAGAAAGTGGGTACCATGAACCACCATTTCGAAACGTGGTTCTTCCGTAGACTACTAAAAATATCATGGACTCAATATTTACCTAACGATAAAGTGCTTAGACGTATGGGAAAGTTACTAACAACAATAGAGAGAAGAAAGGCCGCTTATCTGGGTCACATATACGATAACAACAAGTATGTTATACTGAAATCAATAATAGAAGGAAAAATCGAAGGAAAACGTGGACCTGGTCACAGACATACGCGATTGGACTGGTATGAATACATCATCTTGAATTCGCACCACTCAAGACCGAAATAAGTATACCGAAATTGTCGCTAATCTTTATTTGATGGAGTTAGCACCTGAAAAAGAAGAAGTTGTTGCGCCTCACAAAGAAATTTAAGGTGTTGATTGCTTGCACATGTCAGAATTGGTATAAAAATTTTCGTTCTGTAGATTTTTCCCTTTAAAGATCAGCAACGTTCTACTGAAGTTGATGATGACCAAAGATGCCCCCTTTCTTATTTAAAATCTTGGAGGTGGTGCTTATAATTCAGAGAGAGGGCTGTAAAACAAATAATATTTTCGTAAATTGTCAACTGAAGAATAAAACTCGACCGCATTGTATATTGATCACAAATATAGGAAAAACAATTTAGATCAAGCATACGTCTTCCTCTTGACGAATCCATATCTAAAACATTGGATTATTTTGTAGAAAACAAGAAAAAACGAAAATCTAAGTAAAAACAGTAAATTCGGGGAGAAAAACTATTTTTGCTTTATTTCAAGTACCAATAAATTCTGGTATTCATAGTTGTGAAAGAAGAAGCATCTGAGAACTAGGAAACGATGATAATTAACGATTGATACAAACAGAACAAGTTGACGAGCTGTGTAGAAGCTGAAATGAGGCGAAGAAGCGGGCTACGACAATGTTATAGAAGAAAGTGTCCAAACTTAACAAACTTGTTATAATGGATATGGGTTGGAGGAAAAATTCGGACATATCGTAAGCTAGGTATAATTTCACCTTTTTCTAAAAAAAGATTATCAAACAAAATGCAAAAACTATAAAAGCATAACATTGCTAAGCGTAAAAGCTCATGAGAATATCCAAGGATAGACAAACAGCTAGAGGAAACGAGAAGCATCTTGAATAAATACATAGAAACATGTATTTAAGTAATGAGGAAAAATTGAAAACAAATAAAAACGTATACCTCGTTTTTATTGTTCAGAAGATGTGGAAAACAAGTAACGGATTCCACAAGGATGAGTGAGATTCCCGAACCTACCAAATAAACCATCTGTCATCTCCACCCGACCATGAACTATAGTGATATTATTTCTGGTTGGCGGATCTGTCCGTGAATGTTTCTTCGTTTTCTATGATATCATCATACCAGGCAGTCGTCTACATTTGCCTAACAATTCTTCCTGTGTAGGTAGAAAATATTTGCATCATATGCAGCATCACATATCAAGTGTTAGGCTGCCAACAGTCTTCTTCACTACTCTATACAGTAGGTACACTCAGGTGTGTGTATTTTCTTTATTTTGTCAAAATACTGTCCCGTCAGAAACTGGGTAATGTAGTTCACATCTCCGAACAGTCGAAGATCCTGTATCAGTTCTTCTGTCCACCATTTTGTCACGTATACATATTTCTAGCAAATTCAATAGTTGCCGCATTCTGTCGTCCTATATCTGAGCTGCTTCTGTATATCCTCTTACGCTTAAAAGCCTGGAGGTCACACTCGCTACCACTAGGACAGTCTGTGTAGAAATAGTCCAGTAGAAGCTGGCGATTCTCAGCTCATCTTATCTCTTATTCATCCTCAGGGACTATGACCAGATTTTTACCCCATTTAGGAGAATCAAATCAGCAGTCTTTGTTTCTCTGGGCGTGGTACGTGCCATTAAGCGGTCCAAGGATGCTGTTCTCTTGGCCGTCTTCGAGGCGTCTCCCTTATATGGTGCCAGAAAGATATCTCAGTATGTAAGATCATCCTCAAATGTTTATATTCGCATCTGGACTCGATTTTATCTGTCCAAATTTCAATGGACAGTCTCGACTGTATTCGTTTCTTTGTAACAAACATCAAATCAGTTTTTCCATAGTAAGAACAAGTCCGTTGATCTGTCATCCATTCCCTTACTCACCTCATTGTCTGGTTCAATTTTAGCTGTGCTAATTCTGAAGATTAGAAACGATGAGATCTCCAAGAGGCAACTCCAGTTTAAGCACATTAATATATAGACTATTCCATAGATTGATCTTTGAGCAACCCCAACGGTGATTTTTCTTATTACCTGTCTTTCAGTGGTCGTAGATTATCAGACAATTCTCCACCACTTGGGTCGAATAGTCTGGGATGTCTACTAACCTGACCTCGGATTTATAGACATTTAAAAACCATTTAGCGTCGTCTGAAGAAATCAAATATGGAAAAGTTCATGATAAAGATGATTTGGAGTCAAATTGAGAAACAATATTAAATGTATATGCGAAACAACGAGGACCAGTTGAGGAAAACGAATGAATAAATACTAAATCTAACCGCATTTTCGACGATATTGTGGTTTTAATATTTTTGCGAATATTTACTGAAATATCCAATGAAATACCTCGGCGTGAAGATTTAATTAAAATGTTAATTTTGACGTGCTATATTTTGCGGTCTACCATCGTGATGGCGACGAAAGACAAGTAACGTCCTCTATATTTCGTGCTGAAAATCATACTATAAAAACTGATATTAATATCTAGGAAGCGGCGGCGACCTGCCGAGTTGTTGTAAGGGAGAACAAGCATTATTACGTGAGAGGGTGTGTTTGCGTTTGATTTATGTTCGTCAGTATATTGTGCCCACTGTGTAGTGATCATAACCCGTCTGCTTTATTCACTCTTTGTTCTTTGTTTCAAGTATCCTTCATAGATACTTATGTTTAGGTTACACAAAGAAAATTTTCGATATTAAACCTCTTATTTATATTATATTTTATATTTATAATTGGATATGATTCTTCAGGTGTAGAAAAAAAGTTGACTTCGCAATTTATTTTTTATCTGCGAGAATAAGATGAAATCATTGGATGCCGAACAAGGATTGTAAGAAGGATGTTTTGACTATTCAAAAAAGTGTTTTAATGGCAACCATGTAAAACGCATATAAACGCGACTTAAACGTTTTTAAGGTTAGTTCACATGACAAATAATCAACGCGCGCCAATTTGTAACCTAGAAAATGGACGTTTAAAAGGAATATATAAATAAAACTTATCAGTTTATGAAAACACAAGGAAAATACAAAAAGAAAACAATGATAAATATAGATACTTCAAAACTAATATGGTTCAGCGTATTTTCAACATCCCTTCTACCCTTTTGGCGCAAATATCCTGAAATTTTATCCTTAAGGCCACTTGATATTATGCAAGATGATGTGCAAGAAATTGCATGCAATTTCTTGTAAATGTGCAATCTAATGAAAGCTGCGCTGATCAAAAGTATGCGCAGATGAAGTTCAGTCGATTGTTTCATGCAAGATCTTGACATTATCGATTTTGTGCCATTTTTATTGCGTGCAAGCTGCAATTCTAGGGAGAAATCTAGTTACTTTAGGCATAACAATCAATCAAATGTCAGTCTTAGATCAGTTGACTTTCGTAAAACTAATTATTTCGACCTCGTGGTAAATTTAACCTTATTTCGATTTTGTTTTAGCTCATATTTGTTAACAAGGTCGAGATAACTAGTTTTGCGAGAGTCAGCTGATTTAATACTGACATTTAATTGGTTATTTTACCAAAAGAGACTAGATTTCTCCCTAGAATTTCACAAAACCGATTATGTCGCAATTGCGAGATTTTGATGAAGCAACTGAATCGAATATTGTTTTTGTATGCTTTGCACGTTGTATTGCTTCATGTCAAGCGGCCTTAATGTCAACAAATGGGAAATATTCTTCTAGATTTTGATGTTGCAAGAAATACCATGCAACTTCTTGCACGTTGCATTGCATCATGTCAAGCGGCCTTTACGCCACTTTCTCAGCTTGCAATATCAGATTACGCATAGCATCGATGATTTCTGGCCTTGGAAGACCTTCAAGAAGCGAAACACGGTAGCTTTAGATGGTACTTTGTCACCAAAAGTCGAAGCGACTTAATCGTACACTGCTGTTGGTTTAAAGTCCTATGACAGCTCCTGACCCACGAAAATTAGTTATGTCGCTGATTTTCTGAATTTAGGTGGTTCTCAGGGTGTTTTATCGATACAGTGTAAGTTAACATCAAAATTTTGGCCACTAAACGTTATATTTTGGTTTAAATTTCCAAAATCCCGAATTTTGCGAATAACTCGAAATCTATGCCAAATTTCGGAGAAAGTGAAACAATAAAAAATGTAGTTTAAAAAATTTTCTACAAAAAAGGTTCCTTGTAATTTTTCTCTAAGAGCTGTCATTTCTTTGTAAAATGCGCTCAAACTTCGGGGTCGCATCTTACTAAAAAGTTTTCGCGCCGGGAAATTACGTCCCCGGCTGAAAACTGCATCTCAAAAAAACTCAGACTCGTGAAATTCTCTTGGCAAACAACACGAACGGGATTTTTTTTCTGGTTGCCTGGGTGAACTTAAGACACATGTAAACAACTCAAATAACACAACACGTTCTGAATACGTTCACCTTAAAAAATGTCAAACTTCATAACGGCAATGTCAGATTTGACTTATTGACATCAGTGTTGCCATATTTAAAAAGTAGCAGCCCTCGTGAGATTATTTCATAATTGATATAAATTATGTAACCGTTAAATAGAGAGTTATCTGGCAAGGTTGCACTCAAAAAAGTCCTGAAATATATTGATAGTGTATGCCGAATTTGATTTACAAAAGCCACAATCAATGTCGACGAAACTATCCCGAAATCTCTGAAAAAATAAATTAAAACAAAGTTTGTAGAATTGAAAATAAGTTTTGTGCTATTCATGAATTTTTTAAACACAATTTCACATACATTTTTAATAGTGTAGAATCAAATTTATATACGTTCGTTTCCTGATTCACTACGGGCGTTGCAGAATCTCCTGAAATTAATTTGTTCACGCCTTCCATTCTTTCTGGCAGAGGGCGGTCTAGTATATCGGCCCAGGGGGTTCAACGTTATCAAATATGTTTCCCGTTGACCAACCATTTTTATTTCTGTTGTATTTTCATAAGTGAATTGGATAATACAAAAGAAAAAGAACTACAACGAAAATGATATCAAACATCGTATATAAAGAAAAAATGAGGTCAAAAAGTATACTTGATCTTTGTTGGTTTGCCAACTAATTGACTTATATCATCATATAATTAATTAGGATCTGAAACAGTACAAATCTTTTAGTATAGTTGGCAACTATGAAAAAATTTTCTCATTATGTTTTGTGTTGTTCTATCTACCGTCAACATGCGTCGAAGATCTAAGGAAATGTTCAAAGAAGCTGATGATGATGTCCCTATAAAAAGTCTATCTAATTATTTCTATTTCTACAGTGTTGATATTATCGATAATAACCTTAAAAAATATCATTACGTTTACCATCAGACCATTAAAGTCTAGAGTTGTTGGTGTAGAGTTTGCTCCAATAAGGAAATTGATACAAATGTTGATAATATATTAAGAACTGATCCAGTTTTAGCACTAAAATGAGAGGAAGACAAGCTTTTTCCATATAACTATAGCAATCACCAGACGACATCACTTTGTCAATTATTCTGTTTTCTATTCTTAGAATTTGCATTGTTGGAGCTCCTGTTGTCATGATTTGAGTCATCTTGATGGAAGTAAACGTCAATCTGGTTATTTCTACTTCTATAGTGTTGATATTATTGATTATAACCTTAAAAAATATCATTCCGTTCACCATGAGACCATTAAAGTCTAGAGTTGTTGGTGTAAAGTTTGCTCCAATAAGGAAATTGATACAAATGTTGATAACATATTAAGAACTGATCCAGTTTCAGCACTAAAATGAGAGGAAGACAAACTTTTTCCATATAACTATAGCAATCACCAGACGACATGACTTTGTCAATTATTCTGTTTTCTATTCTTAGAATTTGCATTGTTGGAGCTCCTGTTGTCATGATTTGAGTCATCTTGATGGAAGTAAACGTCAATCTGGTTATTTCTACTTCTATAGTGTTGATATTATTGATTATAACCTTAAAAAATATCATTCCGTTCACCATCAGACCATTAAAGTCTAGATTTGTTGGTGTAGGGTTTGCTCCAATAAGGAAATTGATACAAATGTTGATAATATATTAAGAACTGATCCAGTTTTAGCACTAAAATGAGAGGAAGACAAGCTTTTTCCATATAACTATAGCAATCACCAGACGACATCACTTTGTCAATTATTCTGTTTTCTATTCTTAGAATTTGCATTGTTGGAGCTCCTGTTGTCATGATTTGAGTCATCTTGATGGAAGTAAACGTCAATCTGGTTATTTCTACTTCTATAGTGTTGATATTATTGATTATAACCTTAAAAAATATCATTCCGTTCACCATCAGACCATTAAAGTCTAGATTTGTTGGTGTAGGGTTTGCTCCAATAAGGAAATTGATACAAATGTTGATAATATATTAAGAACTGATCCAGTTTTAGCACTAAAATGAGAGGAAGACAAGCTTTTTCCATATAACTATAGCAATCACCAGACGACATCACTTTGTCAATTATTCTGTTTTCTATTCTTAGAATTTGCATTGTTGGAGCTCCTGTTGTCATGATTTGAGTCATCTTGATGGAAGTAAACGTCAATCTGGTTATTTCTACTTCTATAGTGTTGATATTATTGATTATAACCTTAAAAAATATCATTCCGTTCACCATGAGACCATTAAAGTCTAAAGTTGTTGGTGTAAAGTTTGCTCCAATAAGGAAATTGATACAAATGTTGATAACATATTAAGAACTGATCCAGTTTCAGCACTAAAATGGGAGGAAGACAAGCTTTTTCCATTTTTAAGAAGTAAAAAACTTGTTTCTAGGAAAATTACGATAAACTATTTATTTATATATTTATTATAAATAGTGAATAATGTAAGTGTGTAAATAGATTAAGTGAATCTATTAAAAGCATAATTGATAACCTAATCTAGTGCCTTTCATAGTTTTTGTTTGTAGTAAGTTACATTTTCCTTTCTCTATACATTAAGATTTATTTTTCTTCTGAAAGTTTTTATCATATAGTAGCAATTTGAGATGGTCATCGAAGTTATAACAGGACTTGTAAACTTGTGGATATGAATGTGTGATTTATAACTATCAGAGCCGTTCAAGATTTAAGCAGAACTTGCGAAAAATACGAAAGTTATTTCGAAACTTTGAAAAATACATTGATTTATCGATCGAGAAAAGATTTAAAATGATTATTTTTAGTTAATATTTGGATGCCTTTTCATGAACTATGAAAAACTTCTTGTCTTTTGTTTTTTGGTTCTTGGTATCTTTGGTATCTAAGCGATAAACGGGGAGCTGGCTACAAAAAACTTAGTATATCACCAAAGGTCACTTCTTGAGGTCAGCACAGGCTTTCCCGAACGAAAAAATTGGCTGAAAAACCTCATAACGAGCGCGTATGAAACTTTTTGTAACGTGAGGTTTGAGCCTCAAATAAGAGGGGTGTAATAGCGCAAGAAGTTTTACAGGCCGGAAAACCATCGTAAGAAGTGATCGAAAGTGCCGGAAAACTCATCTGAAAAACCTCATAACGTGCGCGCACGAAACTTTTTTATTAGGTTTTTGGGGTCACAACTAAGAGCAGTTTCTTGGGGTACCACGAGCTGTTACTCAATACTGAGTAACTTTATCAAAAAGTATAACTATTCCCAAAAGTTTTGAGAAAAATCAATTGATAATTGGCGCAGTAAATGAATTAAAAAAAATTGGAAGCCCGTTTTTTTTTCGTTACTGTTTCGAGTTTTCGGAAATATCCAAATGATTTTTTTTTAAATTCGGGTAGCTCAAACAGATATTTTGAATGGAGATATCAAAAATAATTTTCCATTAAGCAAAACTTCTTCCGCTATAACACTGCTCTTAGTTGAGACCCCAAAAACCTAATAAAAAAGTTTCGCGCGCGCACGTTATGAGGTTTTTCATATGAGTTTTCCGGCACTTTCGATCACTTCTTACGATGGTTTTTCGGCCTGTAAAACTTCTTGCGCTATTACACCGCTCTTATTTGAGGTTTAAAGCCCACGTTACCAAAGGTTTTACGCGCGTCCGTTATGAGGTTTCTCAACTTTTTTGGTTGGGGAAAACCGGCTGGCATTTTCATATTCGAGCTGTGCTGACCTTAAGAAGTGGCGTTTGGTGATGTCCTAAGTTGGGGCCGCCAGTTTACATGCCTTATCGAATCTGTTTTTTGTAGCCAGCTCTGGGACTAGAAATTGGTTCTAAAAATATTGTACACATTGAATACCTAAGCCTAAGGCTTAGAAAGACGTATTTTTGCAGAAAATCTTCATTTTTAGATGGAAACTTATCGTCCTACCTCAAAAATAAGTATTTTCTATGATAATCATTTTAAGGTGGAGGATTAGAGAGCTATCAGAAAACTGATCCTCAGTTTAATGTCTATTTTAAATGAATTTTTGAGATAGAAAAGAATCTGAGTTGGTTAAACACAATATTCAATACAAATTTGTGAGGATAAATTTTGGATTTCTGTACAACCAAACAATTAAACGAAAAATAAAAGAAAATAATAGGAAACAATAATATTTTTTTCTATCAGTCCCCCACTTTGAACATTAATTTTTTGACGATTTTGGTTTTGACAGATTATTGCTCAGAGGGCTTAACAGCAACAATTTTGAAAAAGAGAAACAGAAAGAAATGATTTATTGTCAAAAAATTGTTAAAAATAACAAAAACAAACATAAAAATAACTAAATAAAAACACAAATAAAATAAAATTTCAATATACAGAAGAAAAACCACGATGAATAACAAAATTATAGGTAATATGTAATAATTAGTATTCAAATCTTATGTAAGTTCATATTAAAAATTAAACCAGTATGCAGCATGCGCGGAATTAAATATTATTATTAGAATAAAAGTCGTTTACAGAGTAAAAGACACTTTCCAGTGAATATGCCCACGGATTATCGCGGAATGCGGGAAAACATGATTTCCAATCGGCAAGTGATTGTGCATTTTTTGAATTGTAATGTATTGAGCCTTCAACTGAAGGGAAGGGCATATCGTAGATGCAACTATGAATAAGTTCAGGTATTTAGGAGCAATATGTAACTCAAATTTGAAGGTTGGTCGCTTGATAAAAAATTAAGCAGGCGTTACTTAAAATGATATAAGGATTTTCATTTCTACTTCTTCTCTTCGCACTTTGCTAGTGGTATATGCATTTTTTTTATTAAATATTTTACGAACTACATATTAAATATGATATAAAAGACAGATTCCATATAATAGTCCCGTTTTTCACTTAACACTGCACAGAATTAATGAATAAATAATATCACAGAAGTTTTGCATTAAAGTTATGTGTGGAAAGAGTGATAAAGATGATGAAATAAGAATAGAAAATTATATATTTTTATCTCATTAAGTAATGAAAAACTTTTAATAGAATATCACTAGGGAGGAAAACATGAAAAATGTTTTAAGGAAACTTTCGCCATACGAAAGTGACAGAGCTAAAGAAGCTATTATGAAAATTTTATTATCACGCATTATTTTCGTAAAGAGAGACGAAAAATTTGTTAAAACGTTATCAACCTACTACACCAATAAAAAGAAACTTTTATCCAAGATTCTATAATTGTACATATATATATATATATATATGGGTGATTCCGTTCTAACTGTGATATTCAATGTCCTGTATTGTTTTTTTGTACTAGTCATTAATTAATAATCAATTAATAAAAATTTTGTGTTAATTGAATAATTCTTAAGATATTTAAACATTATTTTTATACAATATAACTTGCCACTTAAAGAAAACTTATACTACATCACTTGAATGTCAGTACCGTGTCATGTCCATTCCTAGAATTTACCGATAAATTATTAATTTTTTTTGTCGTAACAAATGATTTAAACTAATTACCTTATAAATTCTAATGTTTATGATCAAACTGAGGAAAATTGATGCACTTGTTGTTTAATATCTTAAGTTACCATGTCAGTACCGTGGATAATATGCATAAAAAAGTTAGAAAAGTTAAATTTTAAAATCTTGAAATTTTGAATACAAAAAATCACAGTTAGAACGGAATCACCCACATATATATATATATATATATATATATATATATATATATATATATATATATATATATATATATATATATATATATATATATACAAAAACATGGTGCAGAAACTGAAGATATTGGTATTGAAAGGAAAATGTATCAGTACTGAAATAACATTTGGATTTAGTAAATAGGGACGAAAAGGATTGTTTTCATTTAAAAACAAAGAAAGAAAGCAAACAGGACTACATTCATCCTTACTAATATTATAAATGTGGAAGCGTGGATGTTTGTTACGCTTTCACGCAAAAACTACTTGACCAATCATCATGAAACTTTGTACACATATTCTGGAAGGTACTAGAAGTAACATAATATATTTTCTACAAAAATAAAAAACATTTTGTCAACGAATATCAACATTTTGCTACTTCAGCGCCATATATTGACGCATGCATTAAAATGTGATGTATGGTTTTGATTACGGTTTCTTAGTATAGAACCATGGTTCCACTAAGGATGTTATGGATGCATTTAAAAAAATTTGATCAATTGTCAAATGCAACACCAAAACGTTGAGGATTCCTGGTGAAAATGATAATGATAATCCTTTGCATTTACGTTCGTTTTCAAAGCGTAGACAAAAGTTTCTATTTAGGGACTTTTAAGTCATGGAAATGTTGGAATGGTATATCTATAGTATGGAAAGACATTTAAGGAGGGGCGAGGTTTTTTACCTGAGTCAGTAATTCATTTCTTTTGTGAGCGTCTGATGTTATACATATGAATTTAAAAACAGTTTGTTTGCTGGCGCATAGCAAACTATCAAATGAAGATATTTTAACTATTTGGAATGGAGTCTTCACCGGAAGTCAGTGTAAATGGAATATGTGGTACAAAATTAATAAGAATAAAGTGAAAGTTTACTAAAAATTTGATTCTCGACGAGTCCCGAAGCTATTTTTTTTTCAATTTGCTTGTTAACAGATGGTATATTTCAATGTTAGCTGCGAATAATTGCGAATTTGGACTTTGCACTTCTGTTTGACAAGTTAAAAAACCTGTTCATATAGAATAAATACGACGTATTCCATTTTGAATGATTGAACTGTTTCACATTTCAACCCTGCATAATGACATAAAGGATTAACTTAACGAAATGTACGATTATTAACGTTCCGCCATTTGAAAACCGCCAATATTTTGTAAACTGGCGACGGAATCATGATTAGCGACGCCGAAAACCCCCACATACCAAATTTCAATAAAACATTATGATTTTTCAATATTTAAGAACTACCATATTATTTTTTGAAAAACTGTTGACAACGTATATAGAACTTCATTAGATTTTTCAACACAGCGGACTGTCATTTTGAAAACGCCATTTTGTTTTTCCAAAAACTCTTGACGTATTAGTTAACAATTCCCCGTACACTAAATTTCAATAGAAAATTATGATTTTTCAATATTATTGACCTCCATTTTGGAACTACCATTTTGTTTTTTAAAAAACTGTTGAAGGATTCGTAAACAGCGACCTCAAAAACCCCCCTGTATTGAACTTCATTAGATTTGTCAACACAGCGGACTACCATTTTGTTTTTGGAAATACTGTTGACGAATTCGTAAACAGCGACTTCAAAAACCCCCCTGTATTGAACTTCATTAGATTTGTCAACACAGCGGACTGTCATTTTGGAAAAGCCATTTTGTTTTCCCAAAAACTCTTGGCGTATCAGTTAACAAGTCCCCGTACACCAAATTTCAATAGAAAATTATGATTTTTCAATATTATTGACCTCCATTTTGGAACTACCATTTTGTTTTTGGAAATACTGTTGACGAATTCGTAAACAGCGACTTCAAAAACCTCCCTATGTCGAACTTCATTAGATTTGTCAACACAGCGGACTGTCATTTTGAAAAAGCCATTTTGTTTTCCCAAAAACTCTTGGCGTATCAGTTAACAAGTCCCCGTACACCAAATTTCAATAGAAAATTATGATTTTTCAATATTATTGACCTCCATTTTGGAACTACCATTTTGTTTTTGGAAAAACTGTTGACGAATTCGTAAACAGCGACTTCAAAAACCCCCCTATGTCGTACTTCATTAGATTTGTCAACACAGCGGACTGTCATTTTGAAAAAGCCATTTTGTTTTCCCAAAAACTCTTGGCGTATCAGTTAACAAGTCCCCGTACACCAAATTTCAATAGAAAATTATGATTTTCCAATATTATTGACCTCCATTTTGGAACTACCATTTTGTTTTTGGAAATACTGTTGACGAATTCGTAAACAGCGACTTCAAAAACCTCCCTATGTCGAACTTCATTAGATTTGTCAACACAGCGGACTGTCATTTTGAAAAAGCCATTTTGTTTTCCCAAAAACTCTTGGCGTATCAGTTAACAAGTCCCCGTACACCAAATTTCAATAGAAAATTATGATTTTTCAATATTATTGACCTCCATTTTGGAACTACCATTTTGTTTTTGGAAATACTGTTGACGAATTCGTAAACAGCGACTTCAAAAACCCCCCTATGTCGAACTTCATTAGATTTGTCAACACAGCGGACTGTCATTTTGAAAAAGCCATTTTGTTTTCCCAAAAACTCTTGGCGTATCAGTTAACAAGTCCCCGTACACCAAATTTCAATAGAAAATTATGATTTTTCAATATTATTGACCTCCATTTTGGAACTACCATTTTGTTTTTGGAAATACTGTTGACGAATTCGTAAACAGCGACTTCAAAAACCCCCCTATGTCGAACTTCATTAGATTTGTCAACACAGCGGACTGTCATTTTGAAAAAGCCATTTTGTTTTTCCAAAAACTCTTGGCGTATCAGTTAACAAGTCCCCGTACACCAAATTTCAATAGAAAATTATGATTTTTCAATATTATTGACCTCCATTTTGGAACTACCATTTTGTTTTTGGAAATACTGTTGACGAATTCGTAAACAGCGACTTCAAAAACCCCCCTGTATTGAACTTCATTAGATTTGTCAACACAGCGGACTGTCATTTTGAAAAAGCCATTTTGTTTTCCCAAAAACTCTTGGCGTATCAGTTAACAAGTCCCCGTACACCAAATTTCAATAGAAAATTATGATTTTTCAATATTATTGACCTCCATTTTGGAACTACCATTTTGTTTTTGGAAATACTGTTGACGAATTCGTAAACAGCGACTTCAAAAACCTCCCTATGTCGAACTTCATTAGATTTGTCAACACAGCGGACTGTCATTTTGAAAAAGCCATTTTGTTTTTCCAAAAACTCTTGGCCTATCAGTTAACAATTCCCCGTACACCAAATTTCAATAGAAAATTATGATTTTTCAATATTATTGACCTCCATTTTGGAACTACCATTTTGTTTTTGGAAATACTGTTGACGAATTCGTAAACAGCGACTTCAAAAACCCCCCTATGTCGAACTTCATTAGATTTTTCAACACAGCAGACTGTCATTTTGAAAAAGCCATTTTGTTTTCCCAAAAACTCTTGGCGTATCAGTTAACAAGTCCCCGTACACCAAATTTCAACAGAAAATTATGATTTTTCAATATTATTGACCTCTATTTTGGAACTACCATTTTGTTCTTGGAAATACTGTTGACGAATTCGTAAACAGCGACTTCAAAAACCCCCCTATGTCGAACATCATTAGATTTGTCAACACAGCGGACTGTCATTTTGAAAAAGCCATTTTGTTTTCCCAAAAACTCTTGGCGTATCAGTTAACAAGTCCCCGTACACCAAATTTCAACAGAAAATTATGATTTTTCAATATTATTGACCTCTATTTTGGAACTACCATTTTGTTTTTGGAAATACTGTTGACGAATTCGTAAACAGCGACTTCAAAAACCCCCCTATGTCGAACTTCATTAGATTTGTCAACACAGCGGACTGTCATTTTGAAAAAGCCATTTTGTTTTCCCAAAAACTCTTGGCGTATCAGTTAACAAGTCCCCGTACACCAAATTTCAATAGAAAATTATGATTTTTCAATATTATTGACCTCCATTTTGGAACTACCATTTTGTTTTTGGAAATACTGTTGACGAATTCGTAAACAGCGACTTCAAAAACCCCCCTATGTCGAACTTCATTAGATTTGTCAACACAGCGGACTGTCATTTTGAAAAAGCCATTTTGTTTTCCCAAAAACTCTTGGCGTATCAGTTAACAAGTCCCCGTACACCAAATTTCAATAGAAAATTATGATTTTTCAATATTATTGACCTCCATTTTGGAACTACCATTTTGTTTTTGGAAATACTGTTGATGAATTCGTAAACAGCGACTTCAAAAACCCCCCTATGTCGAACTTCATTAGATTTGTCAACACAGCGGACTGTCATTTTGAAAAAGCCATTTTGTTTTCCCAAAAACTCTTGGCGTATCAGTTAACAAGTCCCCGTACACCAAATTTCAATAGAAAATTATGATTTTTCAATATTATTGACCTCCATTTTGGAACTACCATTTTGTTTTTGGAAAAACTGTTGACGAATTCGTAAACAGCGACTTCAAAAACCCCCCTATGTCGTACTTCATTAGATTTGTCAACACAGCGGACTGTCATTTTGAAAAAGCCATTTTGTTTTCCCAAAAACTCTTGGCGTATCAGTTAACAAGTCCCCGTACACCAAATTTCAATAGAAAATTATGATTTTCCAATATTATTGACCTCCATTTTGGAACTACCATTTTGTTTTTGGAAATACTGTTGACGAATTCGTAAACAGCGACTTCAAAAACCTCCCTATGTCGAACTTCATTAGATTTGTCAACACAGCGGACTGTCATTTTGAAAAAGCCATTTTGTTTTCCCAAAAACTCTTGGCGTATCAGTTAACAAGTCCCCGTACACCAAATTTCAATAGAAAATTATGATTTTTCAATATTATTGACCTCCATTTTGGAACTACCATTTTGTTTTTGGAAATACTGTTGACGAATTCGTAAACAGCGACTTCAAAAACCCCCCTATGTCGAACTTCATTAGATTTGTCAACACAGCGGACTGTCATTTTGAAAAAGCCATTTTGTTTTCCCAAAAACTCTTGGCGTATCAGTTAACAAGTCCCCGTACACCAAATTTCAATAGAAAATTATGATTTTTCAATATTATTGACCTCCATTTTGGAACTACCATTTTGTTTTTGGAAATACTGTTGACGAATTCGTAAACAGCGACTTCAAAAACCCCCCTATGTCGAACTTCATTAGATTTGTCAACACAGCGGACTGTCATTTTGAAAAAGCCATTTTGTTTTTCCAAAAACTCTTGGCGTATCAGTTAACAAGTCCCCGTACACCAAATTTCAATAGAAAATTATGATTTTTCAATATTATTGACCTCCATTTTGGAACTACCATTTTGTTTTTGGAAATACTGTTGACGAATTCGTAAACAGCGACTTCAAAAACCCCCCTGTATTGAACTTCATTAGATTTGTCAACACAGCGGACTGTCATTTTGAAAAAGCCATTTTGTTTTCCCAAAAACTCTTGGCGTATCAGTTAACAAGTCCCCGTACACCAAATTTCAATAGAAAATTATGATTTTTCAATATTATTGACCTCCATTTTGGAACTACCATTTTGTTTTTGGAAATACTGTTGACGAATTCGTAAACAGCGACTTCAAAAACCTCCCTATGTCGAACTTCATTAGATTTGTCAACACAGCGGACTGTCATTTTGAAAAAGCCATTTTGTTTTTCCAAAAACTCTTGGCCTATCAGTTAACAATTCCCCGTACACCAAATTTCAATAGAAAATTATGATTTTTCAATATTATTGACCTCCATTTTGGAACTACCATTTTGTTTTTGGAAATACTGTTGACGAATTCGTAAACAGCGACTTCAAAAACCCCCCTATGTCGAACTTCATTAGATTTTTCAACACAGCGGACTGTCATTTTGAAAAAGCCATTTTGTTTTCCCAAAAACTCTTGCCGTATCAGTTAACAAGTCCCCGTACACCAAATTTCAACAGAAAATTATGATTTTTCAATATTATTGACCTCTATTTTGGAACTACCATTTTGTTCTTGGAAATACTGTTGACGAATTCGTAAACAGCGACTTCAAAAACCCCCCTATGTCGAACTTCATTAGATTTGTCAACACAGCGGACTGTCATTTTGAAAAAGCCATTTTGTTTTCCCAAAAACTCTTGGCGTATCAGTTAACAAGTCCCCGTACACCAAATTTCAACAGAAAATTATGATTTTTCAATATTATTGACCTCTATTTTGGAACTACCATTTTGTTTTTGGAAATACTGTTGACGAATTCGTAAACAGCGACTTCAAAAACCCCCCTATGTCGAACTTCATTAGATTTGTCAACACAGCGGACTGTCATTTTGAAAAAGCCATTTTGTTTTCCCAAAAACTCTTGGCGTATCAGTTAACAAGTCCCCGTACACCAAATTTCAATAGAAAATTATGATTTTTCAATATTATTGACCTCTATTTTGGAACTACCATTTTGTTTTTGGAAATACTGTTGACGAATTCGTAAACAGCGACTTCAAAAACCCCCCTATGTCGAACTTCATTAGATTTGTCAACACAGCGGACTGTCATTTTGAAAAAGCCATTTTGTTTTCCCAAAAACTCTTGGCGTATCAGTTAACAAGTCCCCGTACACCAAATTTCAATAGAAAATTATGATTTTTCAATATTATTGACCTCCATTTTGGAACTACCATTTTGTTTTTGGAAATACTGTTGACGAATTCGTAAACAGCGACTTCAAAAACCCCCCTATGTCGAACTTCATTAGATTTGTCAACACAGCGGACTGTCATTTTGAAAAAGCCATTTTGTTTTCCCAAAAACTCTTGGCGTATCAGTTAACAAGTCCCCGTACACCAAATTTCAATAGAAAATTATGATTTTCCAATATTATTGACCTCCATTTTGGAACTACCATTTTGTTTTTGGAAAAACTGTTGACGAATTCGTAAACAGCGACTTCAAAAACCCCCCTATGTCGAACTTCATTAGATTTGTCAACACAGCGGACTGTCATTTTGAAAAAGCCATTTTGTTTTCCCAAAAACTCTTGGCGTATCAGTTAACAAGTCCCCGTACACCAAATTGCAATAGAAAATTATGATTTTTCAATATTATTGACCGCCATTTTGAAACTACCATTTTGTTTTCCAAAAAACTGTTGACGTATTTATTAACAAGTCCCCGTACACCAAATCCAAATAAATTATCTCAATTCCTTCTAATTTTTATTACGTATTTTGCATTTGAAACCGACGATTTGAATCATTCTAGCTGATCTCAGATACAAATTCAACTGACCGATATACTCCTTTACAACTTCACGAACATTTCTGATGAAAATAAAGATATAACGTCAGATAATGCCAATACTAAATCCACTTCGAATAACCGATATCCATTTTTTTTAATAACTAAACGTTTATTTTCATTTTGAGGATAACAAAAATAAAAATTAATTATTCATGGATAAGGATGCTTTTTATAATCCATTGATGTTTGCTAGATTAATGGAGGGAACGATGTGAACAAATATAGATCAAACGTTGTTTTCCATCAATTGGTTGAACTATGTAAATATAGCTTGAAATTAATCATTGGTAATTAGTGAAATTATTTGTGTAGGTGGTAATACAATTTTGATCACTTCCTGGAAATTTCCATTTCTATAAAAGATAATTCTCGATTTAAATTCCGGCAACGTTTTGAAAAATACGCTGTTATTGAAGAGGAATTTAATATTTAGTCTAAGGTTTTTCAAATTAGATTTATTTAATTACAATTAATTAGTGTAAGCGTATTAGTAATTTTTTGAAAATTTCCGAGAAATAATAGATTTTTTTCAAAATTTCAATCAGTATTTTACCAAGCAAGACCATACCTCAAAAATAGAAATTGGAATTGAAAGTTTCTTATCTCTGAAAAGAGTCGTTTCAATTAAAAAGTATTTACAAGGAGTCTCGTAGAAAATCGAGGAAGAGCAGGGCATATAGGGGAGCTTAAAATATGACGATTGGGGCCAATTTACTTCTATACCACGCTGCATCGTTGAGGAGATATAAGATCTCAAAAAATCGCTCGAAATTTTGGAAAAAATTTGTATATATGAGACTGTTAAGGGTTTAAAGTGATAATAAGTAGAAAGCAATCGATTACTTCTAGGAAATTACTTGGAGGTGATCTTTGCCATTCCAAGGAAAATTCCAATAACCAAAGACATGCTTTTCACAATGTTATTTGAAAATTTACAAACAAAATAAGAGTTGCAATGAATCCATGAATCAAATTTGACAGTTTCCAAATCATTGTAGGATAAACACAAACTTCCATAATTTAAAGAAATTGATCAAAATCGCCATTCTCTTATAGACACAGAATTATTTTCCTCTGAATAGTAGCTGATGATGATGTTTTCTGGTGAACTGGTGAGCGCGAAGACCAATCTTGAGGACAATTACTTGTCCAATACACTTATTTGGATATTGGTGAGTTAAAAAGTCATTTACATTGACACTAAAATGAGGTGGTGCTCCATAATTAACGAATTAATGCTCCAATTTGAGGCAATCGCAAATCGCCGGATGAATTTTTTGGAAAAACTCTTAACGAGCTTCCATAAATAGCTGAATCACTATTTCAATCAAGTAATTGTCGATAGTCTTATACATTGTACCAAATTTGGTATTTTTGAGTTAAGGGGCTGCAAAGACATTGACTTTTTGACCTATTCTAAGATGCAACTTGGTATAAAAGTTAATTATCTTCAATCGATCCCTTACACGCTTCTACCTGTGGCGATTCTAATGCGAGACATCCTGTATATGCTTGTAGGTAGGCTACTTAGGGATTTAGGGCACTAGAAAGTCACTATTGAATATTTTTTCATGACATTCTGCAAGTTCGTTTTATCGATTGTGTGGAAAATATTATTTATACAGTGTGTCCAATTAAGTGGGAACTATAATGAAAAACGTTTTTATTCTTAGTTTTATGAGGAAAAGTTATTCTTCACAAAGAACACTCGCTGGAACACCTTCTTTCTTTTCAGTTTTTGAACAATCAAATCGGTTGAGTTGGAGAGGAGCTAGGCGCGGACATTCAATGTGGAGTTATGGATTTTTGTAGGTTTTTGGCAATTTTTCTACATTCAAAGATCTATATCTCAGGTTCTAATATAGCTACAGAGTTTGTTTTGGTTTAATAACACTCGCTGAAACACCTTCTTTCTTTTGAGTTTTTGAACACTTAAATCGGTTGAGTTGGAGAGGAGCTAGGCGCGGACATTCAATGTGGAGTTATGGATTTTTGTAGGTTTTTGGCAATTTTTCTACATTCAAAGATCTATATCTCAGGTTCTAATATAGCTACAGAGTTTGTTTTGGTTTAAGAACACTCGCTGAAACACCTTCTTTCTTTTGAGTTTTTGAACACTTAAATCGGTTGAGTTGGAGAGGAGCTAGGCGCGGACATTCAATGTGGAGTTATGGATTTTTGTAGGTTTTTGGCAATTTTTCTACATTCAAAGATCAATATCTCAGGTTCTAATACAGCTACAGAGTTTGTTTTGGTTTAAGAACACTCACTGAAACACCTTCTTTCTTTTGAGTTTTTGAACACTTAAATCGGTTGAGTTGGAGAGGAGCTAGGCGCGGACATTCAATGTGGAGTTATGGATTTTTGTAGGTTTTTGGCAATTTTTCTACATTCAAAGATCTATATCTCAGGTTCTAATATAGCTACAGAGTTTGTTTTGGTTTAATAACACTCGCTGAAACACCTTCTTTCTTTTGAGTTTTTGAACACTTAAATCGGTTGAGTTGGAGAGGAGCTAGGCGCGGACATTCAATGTGGAGTTATGGATTTTTGTAGGTTTTTGGCAATTTTTCTACATTCAAAGATCTATATCTCAGGTTCTAATATAGCTACAGAGTTTGTTTTGGTTTAAGAACACTCGCTGAAACACCTTCTTTCTTTTGAGTTTTTGAACACTTAAATCGGTTGAGTTGGAGAGGAGCTAGGCGCGGACATTCAATGTGGAGTTATGGATTTTTGTAGGTTTTTGGCAATTTTTCTACATTCAAAGATCAATATCTCAGGTTCTAATACAGCTACAGAGTTTGTTTTGGTTTAAGAACACTCGCTGAAACACCTTCTTTCTTTTGAGTTTTTGAACACTTAAATCGGTTGAGTTGGAGAGGAGCTAGGCGCGGACATTCAATGTGGAGTTATGGATTTTTGTAGGTTTTTGGCAATTTTTCTACATTCAAAGATCTATATCTCAGGTTCTAATATAGCTACAGAGTTTGTTTTGGTTTAATAACACTCGCTGAAACACCTTCTTTCTTTTGAGTTTTTGAACACTTAAATCGGTTGAGTTGGAGAGGAGCTAGGCGCGGACATTCAATGTGGAGTTATGGATTTTTGTAGGTTTTTGGCAATTTTTCTACATTCAAAGATCTATATCTCAGGTTCTAATATAGCTACAGAGTTTGTTTTGGTTTAATAACACTCGCTGAAACACCTTCTTTCTTTTGAGTTTTTGAACACTTAAATCGGTTGAGTTGGAGAGGAGCTAGGCGCGGACATTCAATGTGGAGTTATGGATTTTTGTAGGTTTTTGGCAATTTTTCTACATTCAAAGATCTATATCTCAGGTTCTAATATAGCTACAGAGTTTGTTTTGGTTTAAGAACACTCGCTGAAACACCTTCTTTCTTTTGAGTTTTTGAACACTTAAATCGGTTGAGTTGGAGAGGAGCTAGGCGCGGACATTCAATGTGGAGTTATGGATTTTTGTAGGTTTTTGGCAATTTTTCTACATTCAAAGATCTATATCTCAGGTTCTAATATAGCTACAGAGTTTGTTTTGGTTTAAGAACACTCGCTGAAACACCTTCTTTCTTTTGAGTTTTTGAACACTTAAATCGGTTGAGTTGGAGAGGAGCTAGGCGCGGACATTCAATGTGGAGTTATGGATTTTTGTAGGTTTTTGGCAATTTTTCTACATTCAAAGATCAATATCTCAGGTTCTAATACAGCTACAGAGTTTGTTTTGGTTTAAGAACACTCACTGAAACACCTTCTTTCTTTTGAGTTTTTGAACACTTAAATCGGTTGAGTTGGAGAGGAGCTAGGCGCGGACATTCAATGTGGAGTTATGGATTTTTGTAGGTTTTTGGCAATTTTTCTACATTCAAAGATCTATATCTCAGGTTCTAATATAGCTACAGAGTTTGTTTTGGTTTAATAACACTCGCTGAAACACCTTCTTTCTTTTGAGTTTTTGAACACTTAAATCGGTTGAGTTGGAGAGGAGCTAGGCGCGGACATTCAATGTGGAGTTATGGATTTTTGTAGGTTTTTGGCAATTTTTCTACATTCAAAGATCTATATCTCAGGTTCTAATATAGCTACAGAGTTTGTTTTGGTTTAATAACACTCGCTGAAACACCTTCTTTCTTTTGAGTTTTTGAACACTTAAATCGGTTGAGTTGGAGAGGAGCTAGGCGCGGACATTCAATGTGGAGTTATGGATTTTTGTAGGTTTTTGGCAATTTTTCTACATTCAAAGATCTATATCTCAGGTTCTAATATAGCTACAGAGTTTGTTTTGGTTTAAGAACACTCGCTGAAACACCTTCTTTCTTTTGAGTTTTTGAACACTTAAATCGGTTGAGTTGGAGAGGAGCTAGGCGCGGACATTCAATGTGGAGTTATGGATTTTTGTAGGTTTTTGGCAATTTTTCTACATTCAAAGATCAATATCTCAGGTTCTAATACAGCTACAGAGTTTGTTTTGGTTTAAGAACACTCACTGAAACACCTTCTTTCTTTTGAGTTTTTGAACACTTAAATCGGTTGAGTTGGAGAGGAGCTAGGCGCGGACATTCAATGTGGAGTTATGGATTTTTGTAGGTTTTTGGCAATTTTTCTACATTCAAAGATCTATATCTCAGGTTCTAATATAGCTACAGAGTTTGTTTTGGTTTAAGAACACTCGCTGAAACACCTTCTTTCTTTTGAGTTTTTGAACACTTAAATCGGTTGAGTTGGAGAGGAGCTAGGCGCGGACATTCAATGTGGAGTTATGGATTTTTGTAGGTTTTTGGCAATTTTTCTACATTCAAAGATCTATATCTCAGGTTCTAATATAGCTACAGAGTTTGTTTTGGTTTAAGAACACTCGCTGAAACACCTTCTTTCTTTTGAGTTTTTGAACACTTAAATCGGTTGAGTTGGAGAGGAGCTAGGCGCGGACATTCAATGTGGAGTTATGGATTTTTGTAGGTTTTTGGCAATTTTTCTACATTCAAAGATCAATATCTCAGGTTCTAATACAGCTACAGAGTTTGTTTTGGTTTAAGAACACTCACTGAAACACCTTCTTCCTTTTGATTTTTTGAACACTCAAATCAGTTGAGTTGGAGAGGAGCTAGGCGCGGACATTCAATGTGGAGTTATGGATTTTTGTAGGTTTTTGGCAATTTTTCTACATTCAAAGATCTATATCTCAGGTTTTAATATAGCTATAGAGTTCGTTTTGGTTTAAGAACACTCGCTGAAACACCTTCTTTCTTTTGAGTTTTTGAACACTTAAATCGGTTGAGTTGGAGAGGAGCTAGGCGCGGACATTCAATTTGGAGTTATGGATTTTTGTAGGTTTTTGGCAATTTTTCTACATTCAAAGATCTATATCTCAGGTTCTAATATAGCTATAGAGTTCGTTTTGGTTTAGGAACACTCGCTGAAACACCTTCTTTCTTTTGATTTTTTGCACACTTAAATCGGTTGAGTTGGAGAGGAGCTAGGCGCGGACATTCAATGTGGAGTTATGGATTTTTGTAGGTTTTTGGCAATTTTTCTACATTCAAAGATCTATATCTCAGGTTCTAGTATAGCTACAGAGTTCGTTCTTTTCTATTATAATGATTTCTGATACTTATTTAATGGATTCGTTGCGAACGAAGCCGCGGGTAAAAGCTAGTTAAGCTTTTAAATAAACAAATAAAAACAAGTGATGTGAACGCTTCTTCAGATGTAGAAAAACGTTGATCGCGCAATTTATTTTTGATCTGTGGTAATAACAAGGAATCATTGGGTGCCGAACAAAGACTGCTATCAAGATTCGATTCGGTGGTTCGAGGTGTACGTTCACCATTAAAAATGTCAAACTTTTCTTGAGTGGTGACCCTCGATTATACAAAACATGAAAAAGGGAGCCTGTGGGTTTGTATAAAAGTGAACAGAAATCAACATTGAAGTAAATTATAACGAGATGTAATAAAGTAAAAAGAATTAGAGAAATTGAGAATATTTACCACGATTTATTTTTTTATTTCGAAAGATAGAGAGAGAACCTCAAAGGTCAAATAAATTTATATCAAACGATTTCTCAGTTTTCGAGGCACATAAATATATAGAATTTGTTTCATTATTAAGTTTCCCATTAGAGAGAGAGATAAATTTTTATAGTCGGATATCTCGTTTAGTCTCCATTTTCTAAATAAACTCAGACATACGATTAGATTTTCTCCTCGAAAAAGAAAACGGAAGAAGTTGTAGAGCAAATGGAAGTGGGTAATTGTTTACCTGGTGTCTTTGAGTACGAAATTGAAAAAAAAAAACGCGTCGCATCGTATTTCGTGTTGATTAACTTTTTTTATTGTTCTTGCCTATCGGTTACACTATCATCAAAAAATTGAATGTAGAAATGACCAATAACCGTACAAACAAAAATTGAACTTTCTTCCACAAAATTGATGTTCTTCGTTTAAATTTGTATATTTATTCCTCTTAGTAAATGGAACTGAGCTGGTCCTCGAAGAGCTTAAGCCCAGATCTTCATTAGCACACCATCTCTAAGCGATTGGATTGGTAGTACTTTTTAGAGTAGAATCCAGTAGATTCCGTCTTTTCCTGGAGATTTGTACGGCTTCATTATGATGTAGCAATCAACATTTTTTGGCCAACGTGTTCAAAAGGAAACAAAATAGACTAATGGGACGATAGGATTCCGCTTCTGAGCTGGATCTTCTTCCTGCTTTAGAGATAGAGTTTACTCTAACGTCCTTCCACGATTCAGGATTGTAACTCTAAGTGTAGTATCTCAAAAAAACATTGTAATTTTCCTTTTAAGGATTGGTAGTACTTTTTAGAGTAGAATCCAGTAGATTCCGTCTCTTTCTGGAGAATTGTACGGCTTCATTATGATGTAGCAATCAACATTTTTTGGCCAACGTGTTCAAAAGGAAACAAAATAGACTAATGGGACGATAGGATTCCGCTTCTGAACTGGGTCTTCTTTCTGCTTTAGAGATAGAGTTTACTCTAACGTCTTTCCACGACTCAGGATTGTAGCTCTAAGTGTAGTATCTCGAAAAAACATTGTAAGCTTCCTTATAAGGATTGGTAGTACTTTTTAGAGTAGAATCCAGTAGATTCCGTCTTTTCCTGGAGATTCATGTACGGCTTCATTCTGATGTAGCAATAAACTTTTTTTGGCCATCGTGTTCAAAAGGAAAGAAAATAGACTAATGGGACGATAGGATTCAGCTTCTGAACTGGGTCTTCTTCCTGCTTTAGAGATAGAGTTTACTCTAACGTCCTTCCACGATTCAGGATTGTAACTCTAAGTGTAGTATCTCAAAAAAACATTGTAATTTTCTTTTTAAGGATTGGTAGTACTTTTTAGAGTAGAATCCAGTAGATTCCGTCTTTTCCTGGAGATTTGTACGGCTTCATTCTGATGTAGCAATCAACATTTTTTGGCCAACGTGTTCAAAAGGAAACAAAATAGACTAATGGGACGATAGGATTCAGCTTCTGAACTGGATCTTCTTCCTGATTTAGGGATAGAGTTTACTCTAACGTCCTTCCACGATTCAGGATTGTAACCCTAAGTGTAGTATCTCGAAAAAACATTGTAATTTTCCTTTTAAGGATTGGTAGTACTTTTTAGAGTAGAATCCAGTAGATTCCGTCTTTTCCTGGAGATTCATGTACGGCTTCATTCTGATGTAGCAATAAACTTTTTTTGGCCATCGTGTTCAAAAGGAAACAAAATAGACTAATGGGACGATAGGATTCAGCTTCTGAGCTGGATCTTCTTCCTGATTTAGAGATAGAGTTTACTCTAACGTCCCTCCACGACTCAGGATTGTAACTCTAAGTGTAGTATCTCAAAAAAACATTGTAAGCTTCCTTATAAGGATTGGTAGTACTTTTTAGAGTAGAATCCAGTAGATTCCGTCTTTTCCTGGAGATTCATGTACGGCTTCATTCTGATGTAGCAATAAACTTTTTTTGGCCATCGTGTTCAAAAAGAAAGAAGATAGACTAATGGGACGATAGGATTCAGCTTCTGAACTGGATATTATTCCTGATTTAGGGATAGAGCTTACTCTAACGTCCTTCCACGACTTAGGATTGTAACTCTAAGTGTAGTATCTCAAAAAAACATTGTAAGCTTCCTTATAAGGATTGGTAGTACTTTTTAGAGTAGAATCCAGTAGATTCCGTCTCTTCCTGGAGATTTGTACGGCTTCATTATGATGTAGCAATCAACATTTTTTGGCCATCGTGTTCAAAAGGAAAAAAAATAGACTAATGGGACGATAGGATTCAGCTTCTGAGCTGGATCTTCTTCCTGATTTAGAGATAGAGTTTACTCTAACGTCCTTCCACGACTCAGGATTGTAACTCTAAGTGTAGTATTTAAAAAAACATTGTAAGCTTCCTTATAAGGATTGGTAGTACTTTTTAGAGTAGAATCCAGTAGATTCCGTCTTTTCCTGGAGATTCATGTACGGCTTCATTCTGATGTAGCAATAAACTTTTTTTGGCCATCGTGTTCAAAAGGAAACAAAATAGACTAATGGGACGATAGGATTCAGCTTCTGAGCTGGATCTTCTTCCTGCTTTAGAGATAGAGTTTACTCTAACGTCCTTCCACGACTCAGGATTGTAACTCTAAGTGTAGTATTTAAAAAAACATTGTAAGCTTCCTTATAAGGATTGGTAGTACTTTTTAGAGTAGAATCCAGTAGATTCCGTCTTTTCCTGGAGATTCATGTACGGCTTCATTCTGATGTAGCAATAAACTTTTTTTGGCCATCGTGTTCAAAAGGAAAGAAAATAGACTAATGGGACGATAGGATTCAGCTTCTGAACTGGATATTATTCCTGATTTAGGGATAGAGCTTACTCTAACGTCCTTCCACGACTTAGGATTGTAACTCTAAGTGTAGTATCTCAAAAAAACATTGTAAGCTTCCTTATAAGGATTGGTAGTACTTTTTAGAGTAGAATCCAGTAGATTCCGTCTTTTCCTGGAGATTCATGTACGGCTTCATTCTGATGTAGCAATAAACTTTTTTTGGCCATCGTGTTCAAAAGGAAAGAAAATAGACTAATGGGACGATAGGATTCAGCTTCTGAACTGGGTCTTCTTCCTGCTTTAGAGATAGAGTTTACTCTAACGTCCTTCCACGACTCAGGATTGTAACTCTAAGTGTAGTATTTAAAAAAACATTGTAAGCTTCCTTATAAGGATTGGTAGTACTTTTTAGAGTAGAATCCAGTAGATTCCGTCTTTTCCTGGAGATTTGTACGGCTTCATTCTGATGTAGCAATCAACATTTTTTGGCCAACGTGTTCAAAAGGAAACAAAATAGACTAATGGGACGATAGGATTCAGCTTCTGAACTGGATCTTCTTCCTGATTTAGGGATAGAGTTTACTCTAACGTCCTTCCACGATTCAGGATTGTAACCCTAAGTGTAGTATCTCGAAAAAACATTGTAATTTTCCTTTTAAGGATTGGTAGTACTTTTTAGAGTAGAATCCAGTAGATTCCGTCTTTTCCTGGAGATTCATGTACGGCTTCATTCTGATGTAGCAATAAACTTTTTTTGGCCATCGTGTTCAAAAGGAAACAAAATAGACTAATGGGACGATAGGATTCAGCTTCTGAGCTGGATCTTCTTCCTGATTTAGAGATAGAGTTTACTCTAACGTCCCTCCACGACTCAGGATTGTAACTCTAAGTGTAGTATCTCAAAAAAACATTGTAAGCTTCCTTATAAGGATTGGTAGTACTTTTTAGAGTAGAATCCAGTAGATTCCGTCTTTTCCTGGAGATTTGTACGGCTTCATTATGATGTAGCAATCAACATTTTTTGGCCAACGTGTTCAAAAGGAAACAAAATAGACTAATGGGACGATAGGATTCCGCTTCTGAACTGGGTCTTCTTTCTGCTTTAGAGATAGAGTTTACTCTAACGTCTTTCCACGACTCAGGATTGTAGCTCTAAGTGTAGTATCTCGAAAAAACATTGTAAGCTTCCTTATAAGGATTGGTAGTACTTTTTAGAGTAGAATCCAGTAGATTCCGTCTTTTCCTGGAGATTCATGTACGGCTTCATTCTGATGTAGCAATAAACTTTTTTTGGCCATCGTGTTCAAAAAGAAAGAAGATAGACTAATGGGACGATAGGATTCAGCTTCTGAACTGGGTCTTCTTCCTGCTTTAGAGATAGAGTTTACTCTAACGTCCTTCCACGACTCAGGATTGTAACTCTAAGTGTAGTATTTAAAAAAACATTGTAAGCTTCCTTATAAGGATTGGTAGTACTTTTTAGAGTAGAATCCAGTAGATTCCGTCTTTTCCTGGAGATTTGTACGGCTTCATTCTGATGTGGAAATCAACATTTTTTGGCCATCGTGTTCAAAAAGAAAGAAGATAGACTAATGGGACGATAGGATTCAGCTTCTGAACTGGATATTATTCCTGATTTAGGGATAGAGCTTACTCTAACGTCCTTCCACGACTTAGGATTGTAACTCTAAGTGTAGTATCTCAAAAAAACATTGTAAGCTTCCTTATAAGGATTGGTAGTACTTTTTAGAGTAGAATCCAGTAGATTCCGTCTTTTCCTGGAGATTCATGTACGGCTTCATTCTGATGTAGCAATAAACTTTTTTTGGCCATCGTGTTCAAAAGGAAAGAAAATAGACTAATGGGACGATAGGATTCAGCTTCTGAACTGGGTCTTCTTCCTGCTTTAGAGATAGAGTTTACTCTAACGTCCTTCCACGACTCAGGATTGTAACTCTAAGTGTAGTATTTAAAAAAACATTGTAAGCTTCCTTATAAGGATTGGTAGTACTTTTTAGAGTAGAATCCAGTAGATTCCGTCTTTTCCTGGAGATTTGTACGGCTTCATTCTGATGTGGAAATCAACATTTTTTGGCCATCGTGTTCAAAAAGAAAGAAGATAGACTAATGGGACGATAGGATTCAGCTTCTGAACTGGGTCTTCTTCCTGCTTTAGAGATAGAGTTTACTCTAACGTCTTTCCACGACTCAGGATTGTAACCCTAAGTGTAGTATCTCGAAAAAACATTGTAAGCTTCCTTATAAGGATTGGTAGTACTTTTTAGAGTAGAATCCAGTAGATTCCGTCTTTTCCTGGAGATTTGTACGGCTTGAAATATTTTATAACCCAAACTAATACTTTGTGTTTTGGTTTTTGACTCAGGTTTGACTCTTCTCAAAACAAGCACACTCCTTCAAATTTTTTTACGCTACAGTAATGATTTATCACGTTTATCACGTTTATAAAATACCAAAAAGCACCAGGTAAATATTTCTAGTGGTGTTGGCAATAATGCAATGGTAGCATTCTTATTAATTATTTCAAAGTTCAGTAAACTGTATTGAATACCATTACAAAACATTTTATTTATTGATATAATATGCAGATGTCTTCAGGATGAATTCCAAAACACTTTCTCAGTTGAGGCTTTTTCTCCAGACAAATTTTGTTATGTTGTTGTCAGAGGATCTGATAAGACGTTTTCTGTTTTTAGCTTGTGTTCTATTTTTTACTGGCAATCCTTCATTGTAATCCCAAGGTACCCAGCTTCTCATAATCGCTCAAAGTTACAGTCGTCTGAAATTATATTTTCTCCAATTATGTCTCTGTTTTGATCAAATTAGAAAGAAATAATAATATTTTCATGTTGCTCAGGTGGTTTCAAGCAAATTTTGAAAGACATTCGTAATCGTATTCGTACATTTTGATAACAACGAGTCATGTGATTTAGAAATTAAAACAGTGCGATCATCGAGGATCACCACCATCGAAATGAGCTGCAATATGTATTTTTGGACGTAGATTATCTCTAAAAAGAAGTCACAGGCTCTCATCATGTCAAATAAGTTTCAGATAAGCAAATATTCTTTCAGAATAACCCTTAATCTCGGGTTTAGCATTACCACAATCGGAATAGTATATACAGTAAACGGTTTTGTGTAAAGCGGAGACTATATTGGAAAATAGATATGATATCTTTGCCTATCATCATTATAAGTGGGTTATATTTTCATATAATGTCTCGTAAAAATATTCCAAGATTAAAATTCCCTGCATCATCATCTATTGAATAAATCTTGAGTTTGGAGTTAAAATTCCACCAGTAGCTTTTTAAAACGGCATTAGAAGACAACGAAGATCTTTAAATTCAAATTTTGCCGAACAATTCAGCTGTTTTTTCCTCTCAAGCATCATTTATAAGGAACATAAATCTACTACTATACTACAGTATAGAATTAAAAATGTTTTCGCTAGACGGTATCGTAAGAAAATCAAATTAAAAGCATAAATATTGCAGCCAGCGAGAGAATATTCATGAAAAAACTTAATTATTCTGTTTAGTATGTATACTTAATTTTTAGGGAAAATCTTAATGCAAATTATGGGGTATATATATATATATATATATATATATATATATATATATATATATATATATATATATATATATATATATGTGAACACAGAATATACTGTTCACTGTTATCAAACAATTTTTCAATTGAAAAATATACAAGTTGTCCCGTAAATAAATTTCAGTAACAGTAGTTTCAAAATTGCTTGAACCATGTTAGTTATAGTACAGGTTGAATAGGTTTAATCCCGAAAATAAATTAGGCGCTTTTGATTTTCTAAAATCTCAGAAGTTTTTGGCTGCTAAATAAGCCTAGCAACAATATTCCGGCACGGATTTTCGAAATTTTGGAACTTGTAACTAAAAAAAATTTTGTAACGCGAATAACCTGATTATTAAGAAAAATTCTATAAAAACTGTTTTTGTAAAAAATGTAGAGTACAAAATTTTCTACAAAAACTACTATTTTTGAGTAAATCTCCCATTATTATAATTTATTTGTATTATGTGACCATGTCAAAATGAAAATCAAAAGTTATAGATCCCAGATGACTCATAAATGATAATTATACATATGCAGTGTTTTACAGAATTTTGTGATCTAAATTTTTTGTTTTAGCCACATTTTCGAATTCCTCATGGACTACGAGTTATTCGCGATTCAAAATATTTTTGAAAACTTGAACGCATATTACGGTGAAAATTTCGAGGTTAAGAAAAAATGTCTAGGCCCCAATTTATGAGAAATTTTGTGCTCTACAGTTTTGACACCAGCACTTTTTTTCGAATTATATGTAGTTTTCGAGTTATTCGCGATTCAAAATATTTTTGAAAACTTGAACGCATATTACGGTGAAAATTTCGAGGTTAAGAAAAAATGTCTAGGCCCCAATTTATGAGAAATTTTGTGCTCTACAGTTTTGACACCAGCACTTTTTTTCGAATTATATGTAGTTTTCGAGTTATTCGCGATTCAAAATATTTTTGAAAACTTGAACGCATATTACGGTGAAAATTTCGAGGTTAAGAAAAAATGTCTAGGCCCCAATTTATGAGAAATTTTGTGCTCTACAGTTTTGACACCAGCACTTTTTTTCGAATTATATGTAGTTTTCGAGTTATTCGCGATTCAAAATATTTTTGAAAACTTGAACGCATATTACGGTGAAAATTTCGAGGTTAAGAAAAAATGTCTAGGCCCCAATTTATGAGAAATTTTGTGCTCTACAGTTTTGACACCAGCACTTTTTTTCGAATTATATGTAGTTTTCGAGTTATTCGCGATTCAAAATATTTTTGAAAACTTGAACGCATATTACGGTGAAAATTTCGAGGTTAAGAAAAAATGTCTAGGCCCCAATTTATGAGAAATTTTGTGCTCTACAGTTTTGACACCAGCACTTTTTTTCGAATTATATGTAGTTTTCGAGTTATTCGCGATTCAAAATATTTTTGAAAACTTGAACGCATATTACGGTGAAAATTTCGAGGTTAAGAAAAAATGTCTAGGCCCCAATTTATGAGAAATTTTGTGCTCTACAGTTTTGATACCAGCACTTTTTTTCGAATTATATGTAGTTTTCGAGTTATTCGCGATTCAAAATATTTTTGAAAACTTGAACGCATATTACGGTGAAAATTTCGAGGTTAAGAAAAAATGTCTAGGCCCCAATTTATGAGAAATTTTGTGCTCTACAGTTTTGACACCAGCACTTTTTTTCGAATTATATGTAGTTTTCGAGTTATTCGCGATTCAAAATATTTTTGAGAACTTGAACGCATATTACGGTGAAAATTTCGAGGTTAAGAAAAAATGTCTAGGCCCCAATTTATGAGAAATTTTGTGCTCTACAGTTTTGACACCAGCACTTTTTTTCGAATTATATGTAGTTTTCGAGTTATTCGCGATTCAAAATATTTTTGAAAACTTGAACGCATATTACGGTGAAAATTTCGAGGTTAAGAAAAAATGTCTAGGCCCCAATTTATGAGAAATTTTGTGCTCTACAGTTTTGACACCAGCACTTTTTTTCGAATTATATGTAGTTTTCGAGTTATTCGCGATTCAAAATATTTTTGAAAACTTGAACGCATATTACGGTGAAAATTTCGAGGTTAAGAAAAAATGTCTAGGCCCCAATTTATGAGAAATTTTGTGCTCTACAGTTTTGATACCAGCACTTTTTTTCGAATTATATGTAGTTTTCGAGTTATTCGCGATTCAAAATATTTTTGAGAACTTGAACGCATATTACGGTGAAAATTTCGAGGTTAAGAAAAAATGTCTAGGCCCCAATTTATGAGAAATTTTGTGCTCTACAGTTTTGACACCAGCACTTTTTTTCGAATTATATGTAGTTTTCGAGTTATTCGCGATTCAAAATATTTTTGAAAACTTGAACGCATATTTCGGTGAAAATTTCGAGGTTAGGAAAAAATGTCTAGGCCCCAATTTATGGGAAATTTTGTGCTCTACAGTTTTGACACCAGCACTTTTTTTCGAATTATATGTAGTTTTCGAGTTATTCGCGATTCAAAATATTTTTGAGAACTTGAACGCATATTTCGATGAAAATTTCGAGGTTAAGAAAAAATGTCTAGGCCCCAATTTATGGGAAATTTTGTGCTCTACAGTTTTGACACCAGCACTTTTTTTCGAATTATATGTAGTTTTCGAGTTATTCGCGATTCAAAATATTTTTGAAAACTTGAACGCATATTACGGTGAAAATTTCGAGGTTAAGAAAAAATGTCTAGGCCCCAATTTATGAGAAATTTTGTGCTCTACAGTTTTGACACCAGCACTTTTTTTCGAATTATATGTAGTTTTCGAGTTATTCGCGATTCAAAATATTTTTGAAAACTTGAACGCATATTACGGTGAAAATTTCGAGGTTAAGAAAAAATGTCTAGGCCCCAATTTATGAGAAATTTTGTGCTCTACAGTTTTGACACCAGCACTTTTTTTCGAATTATATGTAGTTTTCGAGTTATTCGCGATTCAAAATATTTTTGAAAACTTGAACGCATATTACGGTGAAAATTTCGAGGTTAAGAAAAAATGTCTAGGCCCCAATTTATGAGAAATTTTGTGCTCTACAGTTTTGACACCAGCACTTTTTTTCGAATTATATGTAGTTTTCGAGTTATTCGCGATTCAAAATATTTTTGAAAACTTGAACGCATATTACGGTGAAAATTTCGAGGTTAAGAAAAAATGTCTAGGCCCCAATTTATGAGAAATTTTGTGCTCTACAGTTTTGATACCAGCACTTTTTTTCGAATTATATGTAGTTTTCGAGTTATTCGCGATTCAAAATATTTTTGAAAACTTGAACGCATATTACGGTGAAAATTTCGAGGTTAAGAAAAAATGTCTAGGCCCCAATTTATGAGAAATTTTGTGCTCTACAGTTTTGACACCAGCACTTTTTTTCGAATTATATGTAGTTTTCGAGTTATTCGCGATTCAAAATATTTTTGAGAACTTGAACGCATATTACGGTGAAAATTTCGAGGTTAAGAAAAAATGTCTAGGCCCCAATTTATGAGAAATTTTGTGCTCTACAGTTTTGACACCAGCACTTTTTTTCGAATTATATGTAGTTTTCGAGTTATTCGCGATTCAAAATATTTTTGAGAACTTGAACGCATATTACGGTGAAAATTTCGAGGTTAAGAAAAAATGTCTAGGCCCCAATTTATGAGAAATTTTGTGCTCTACAGTTTTGACACCAGCACTTTTTTTCGAATTATATGTAGTTTTCGAGTTATTCGCGATTCAAAATATTTTTGAAAACTTGAACGCATATTACGGTGAAAATTTCGAGGTTAAGAAAAAATGTCTAGGCCCCAATTTATGAGAAATTTTGTGCTCTACAGTTTTGACACCAGCACTTTTTTTCGAATTATATGTAGTTTTCGAGTTATTCGCGATTCAAAATATTTTTGAAAACTTGAACGCATATTACGGTGAAAATTTCGAGGTTAAGAAAAAATGTCTAGGCCCCAATTTATGAGAAATTTTGTGCTCTACAGTTTTGACACCAGCACTTTTTTTCGAATTATATGTAGTTTTCGAGTTATTCGCGATTCAAAATATTTTTGAAAACTTGAACGCATATTACGGTGAAAATTTCGAGGTTAAGAAAAAATGTCTAGGCCCCAATTTATGGGAAATTTTGTGCTCTACAGTTTTGACACCAGCACTTTTTTTCGAATTATATGTAGTTTTCGAGTTATTCGCGATTCAAAATATTTTTGAGAACTTGAACGCATATTTCGATGAAAATTTCGAGGTTAAGAAAAAATGTCTAGGCCCCAATTTATGGGAAATTTTGTGCTCTACAGTTTTGACACCAGCACTTTTTTTCGAATTATATGTAGTTTTCGAGTTATTCGCGATTCAAAATATTTTTGAAAACTTGAACGCATATTACGGTGAAAATTTCGAGGTTAAGAAAAAATGTCTAGGCCCCAATTTATGAGAAATTTTGTGCTCTACAGTTTTGACACCAGCACTTTTTTTCGAATTATATGTAGTTTTCGAGTTATTCGCGATTCAAAATATTTTTGAAAACTTGAACGCATATTACGGTGAAAATTTCGAGGTTAAGAAAAAATGTCTAGGCCCCAATTTATGAGAAATTTTGTGCTCTACAGTTTTGACACCAGCACTTTTTTTCGAATTATATGTAGTTTTCGAGTTATTCGCGATTCAAAATATTTTTGAAAACTTGAACGCATATTACGGTGAAAATTTCGAGGTTAAGAAAAAATGTCTAGGCCCCAATTTATGAGAAATTTTGTGCTCTACAGTTTTGACACCAGCACTTTTTTTCGAATTATATGTAGTTTTCGAGTTATTCGCGATTCAAAATATTTTTGAAAACTTGAACGCATATTACGGTGAAAATTTCGAGGTTAAGAAAAAATGTCTAGGCCCCAATTTATGAGAAATTTTGTGCTCTACAGTTTTGACACCAGCACTTTTTTTCGAATTATATGTAGTTTTCGAGTTATTCGCGATTCAAAATATTTTTGAGAACTTGAACGCATATTACGGTGAAAATTTCGAGGTTAAGAAAAAATGTCTAGGCCCCAATTTATGAGAAATTTTGTGCTCTACAGTTTTGACACCAGCACTTTTTTTCGAATTATATGTAGTTTTCGAGTTATTCGCGATTCAAAATATTTTTGAAAACTTGAACGCATATTTCGGTGAAAATTTCGAGGTTAGGAAAAAATGTCTAGGCCCCAATTTATGGGAAATTTTGTGCTCTACAGTTTTGACACCAGCACTTTTTTTCGAATTATATGTAGTTTTCGAGTTATTCGCGATTCAAAATATTTTTGAGAACTTGAACGCATATTTCGATGAAAATTTCGAGGTTAAGAAAAAATGTCTAGGCCCCAATTTATGGGAAATTTTGTGCTCTACAGTTTTGACATCAGCACTTTTTTTCGAATTATATGTAGTTTTCGAGTTATTCGCGATTCAAAATATTTTTGAGAACTTGAACGCATATTTCGATGAAAATTTCGAGGTTAAGAAAAAATGTCTAGGCCCCAATTTATGAGAAATTTTGTGCTCTACAGTTTTGACACCAGCACTTTTTTTCGAATTATATGTAGTTTTCGAGTTATTCGCGATTCAAAATATTTTTGAAAACTTGAACGCATATTACGGTGAAAATTTCGAGGTTAAGAAAAAATGTCTAGGCCCCAATTTATGAGAAATTTTGTGCTCTACAGTTTTGACACCAGCACTTTTTTTCGAATTATATGTAGTTTTCGAGTTATTCGCGATTCAAAATATTTTTGAGAACTTGAACGCATATTACGGTGAAAATTTCGAGGTTAAGAAAAAATGTCTAGGCCCCAATTTATGAGAAATTTTGTGCTCTACAGTTTTGACACCAGCACTTTTTTTCGAATTATATGTAGTTTTCGAGTTATTCGCGATTCAAAATATTTTTGAAAACTTGAACGCATATTACGGTGAAAATTTCGAGGTTAAGAAAAAATGTCTAGGCCCCAATTTATGAGAAATTTTGTGCTCTACAGTTTTGACACCAGCACTTTTTTTCGAATTATATGTAGTTTTCGAGTTATTCGCGATTCAAAATATTTTTGAAAACTTGAACGCATATTACGGTGAAAATTTCGAGGTTAAGAAAAAATGTCTAGGCCCCAATTTATGAGAAATTTTGTGCTCTACAGTTTTGACACCAGCACTTTTTTTCGAATTATATGTAGTTTTCGAGTTATTCGCGATTCAAAATATTTTTGAAAACTTGAACGCATATTACGGTGAAAATTTCGAGGTTAAGAAAAAATGTCTAGGCCCCAATTTATGGGAAATTTTGTGCTCTACAGTTTTGACACCAGCACTTTTTTTCGAATTATATGTAGTTTTCGAGTTATTCGCGATTCAAAATATTTTTGAACGCTGGAACCAATTTTATAATGAAAATTTTGAGGTTAGGAAAAAATTGTAACTTTTTTTGCATTTGCGTTTCCAAATTCCAAGTCCCAAAATTTTGAAAATCCGTGCCCGTTATTTTGTTAAGAGTTACTAGACTCATTATCCCAAAAACTCCCAGAGTCTACAAAATCCAAACCACCCAATTAAATTCAAGGTTTTAGCTGAAAATCGCATAATTTGCCTGTACTATTAGTTAAAATATAATACAATGAACATTTTTTCTAATGATACGAGGGCTGCAACATAAGTTTTAAGATATTGACATTACTATCATAAAGTTTGTCATTTTTAATGGTAAATATATCGAGAACGTGTTGTCATACGAGTGATATTTGAGTTCTTCACAGATACTTAAACATTTTGCTGGTTTTCCAGAATTCAGTCTGCGTCGCACTTCGCTACAGGTCGCCAAAAATCGGCTGTTGTGCCAGAAAACATCGAAGTTATGCGTAAACTGATATTGCAAGATCGTCATACGACATACCATGAGATTGAGGTATACCTGGGCATTAAATAATTAATTTTGCATGAACATTTGGTTGCCAAAAATAATTCTTCACTTTGGATACCGTATAAGTTAATAATCGCTCAAAAAAAGCTCGTATCCATTGGTGCAAAGAAACGCCGGGAAAATTCAGTCCAATATTTTTTTCGTCTTTCTACAGATCAGAAATACATTGCGAGGTCGACGGTTTCTCCAGACCTGAAGAAGCGGTTGATGCGTTCAAATCCAATTCAGTCGAAATTAGTTCAAACGCATGATCTTAATGGAGAATATTTTAAAAAACTAAAACTTAGCGTACCTCGTAATATTTTGATTTATTTGTTTGAAATCCCATGAAGTTTAATAGTTTTCCCGATAGAGGGTTATTTGACAATAAAGTTTTGTACTTTTATTTCAAATAAGGATGCGATTTTTCTCCGGAAAAATCCACAAATTCATTTCTTATAACATCATCACCTATAGGATAGAATGATGACAAATGAGGGAGTAATTTTTTGTTAGACAATGCCTGCTTCGTTGCCGGAATATCTAGCACCCCTTAAACGGCTTTCATAAATCACAATAAGTTGTTAGTTGAGGTTTGCCATCTTCCTGGTTGTCTCTTCATTCAGCTTAGGAACGTCTAAATTATTTATAAGAGGTGCCGAGACTAATACGCCGACAGAGAAAAATTGTGTTCAGTTTCACGAAAATTTGATTTATCTAAGAGGAATTGCTTCGCTTTTAAGAAAATCAAAAACAAAAGACTACAGATGATATTACCTCAAATACATTTCTTATCTACCATACGAGTATTTCAGAAACTAACAAATCAAATTTGTATCTTTGGAAGTGCTCTGTTCAAAATAAAATATTGCAAATTGGTTGAAATATTGTATAGTCTTTCGGTTAATGGCTTGTTATGCATACTGAAGGATTTCGTATTTATTCGTTTTTAGTAATTTATTCCTTACAACTCGAATTTAAGAGCTACAGCTGTTTAGTTGGGCAAGCGTATGGACCAAATGAAGAGCTGAAAGTTAACTAGACATAAAATAAAACCAATACACAATACATAATTAACTTTTCATTTCTAGTGTATTACGGACAAAAAAACTAAATCTGAAATGATTTTCTTTTAATAATAAACTGAAAAAACCATCAACGTATCTTAAGCTCAACTTTGGAATTATGTAGTTTGAATCTTTCTGATCAAATTCGGACTTGATAATATACAGTGTGTCCACGTAAGTTGGCGGCATATGGGAAGTTTGTAAGAAATGGACCCATACAAATACGCGCCGGGCTCTGGTTTTATTTTCGTTTGTGTCATTTGCAACAGTGAAAACGACGATGAAATTTTCTGTTTCAATAATAATATTTCAATTTATATAAAAGGATTTTCTTATAAAGATAAGCTTAATTGATAATTATATACAGTGTGTCCACGTAAGTTGGCGGCATATGGGAAGTTTGTAAGAAATGGACGCATACAAATACGCGCCGGGCTCTGGTTTTATTTTCGTTTGTGTCATTTGCAACAGTGAAAACGACGATTAAATTTTCTGTTTCAATAATAATATTTCAATTTATATAAAAGGATTTTCTTATAAAGATAAGCTTAATTGATAATTATATACAGTGTGTCCACGTAAGTTGGCGGCATATGGGAAGTTTGTAAGAAATGGACGCATACAAATATGCGCCAGGTTCTGGTTTTATTTTCGTTTGTGTCATTTGCAACAGTGAAAACGACGATTAAATTTTCTGTTTCAATAATAATATTCCAATTTATATAAAAGGATTTTCTTATAAAGATAAGCTTAATTGATAATTATATACAGTGTGTCCACGTAAGTTGGCGGCATATGGGAAGTTTGTAAGAAATGGACCCATACAAATACGCGCCAGGTTCTGGTTTTATTTTCGTTTGTGTCATTTGCAACAGTGAAAACGACGATTAAATTTTCTGTTTCAATAATAATATTCCAATTTATATAAAAGGATTTTCTTATAAAGATAAGCTTAATTGATAATTATATACAGTGTGTCCACGTAAGTTGGCGGCATATGGGAAGTTTGTAAGAAATGGACCCATACAAATACGCGCCAGGTTCTGGTTTTATTTTCGTTTGTGTCATTTGCAACAGTGAAAACGACGATTAAATTTTCTGTTTCAATAATATTTCAATTCATATAAAAGAATTTTCTTATAAAGATAAGCTTAATTGATAATTATATACAGTGTGTCCACGTAAGTTGGCGGCATATGGGGAACTTTTTTATTACTGATTTTACGAAAAAAAGTTATTCTTTATAAAAAGTTCTAAATAGTCCAAAACCTAAAATTCAATCATCGGATGTTAAATTTTTCCAGTCGTATACGAGGTTTAACGAAAAATGTGATTTTAGCTTTCTTTTTGACAATATCGAAAATTGTTTTAAAGAAAAGATGTTTAGAATTGGAAATAGCTTTCAAATATTCAATTTTCTCTTCGACTATGTTGGAAATTTAAGTTGCACATTAATGCATAATTAATCTAGCACTGGCATTTTTTAAAACTGATAATTAAAATAGGCTTTGCCAACTGTCTAAATTTCGAACATTCAACGTTAACAATCGTATTTCAAAAAGTGCCACGGTATAAACACTTCTTTTAGGCAGTCTAATAGTGTTTTTCATAGTTTTCAGAGATCCGTATTGTACAATTTTATGTTTGGCAAACGTATTTGTTTATGAAAAGTTAGACATGCCACCAACATTAAGTCTGGAAGAGAAAATTGAGATTGTGCTAATTGTGGGCGATAAGTATAAAACATTTCGAGAAGCAACAAACATTTTTAAAAAGGACATCTTCATTGCCAATGGATATAAAGAAATGTACAGTTTCAAAGATTCTAAATAAATACAAATATCACCCTTACAAACCTCAAAAAATTCATACTTTAAGACCAGGAGATAATGATACGATTTGAATTCTGCTGTGGCATACAGGGAATTTATGTCAAGGTGTATTATTTTCACAAATGAAACAACAATCTCATCAAATGGGACAGTTTCAAGTCAAAACTGTCGTTGGTTGAAAACTCGGGACCCATATTCGTTCAAAACAAACTTGTGGTGCGGAATGTCAAAAAAATCAAATAATTGTACCTTTTTTTATCCGAGAAACCTTGAATTCTGATGGTTATTTGTGCTTTTTAAGCAATGAAATGAATGATTTTCTTGACAACCTTCCCTTACTTGAACACCAGCAGATATGGTTCCAGCAGGATGGTGCCCCATGTCACAGCAGATTAGATGTACGTCGATACATTGAAAATATTTTCAATGGAAGGGTTTTTCATCGTTTTCCGGAAATTCCTTGGCCTCAGCGGTCTCCAGATTTAACCTAACTCGATTTTTTCTTACGGGGTTACTTAAAGCAAAAAGTTTACCTTCAAAAGCCATTTCAAGATGTCGACCATTTAGACAAAATAATTGCAGAAGCGGTTCGTAAAATAATTTCCCGTATGGTTAGCAATGTCTTAAGAGAATTTTGTAATAGAACTGTTACACGAATAAACAGAAATGGAGGATATGTAGAGGCATTAGTAAATTGAAGATAATTGTTTTTAAAAGTTTATTTAGAATTGTTTAATCAAATTTATAATTAATAAATGCAATGCGTTAATGTGCAAACTTAAATTTCCAACGTAATCGCAGAGAAAATTGAATATTTGAAAGTTATTTTCAATTCTAAACATCTTTTCTTTATAACAATTTTCGATATTGTCGAAAAGAAAGCAGAAATCACATTTTTCGACAAACCTCGTATACGACTGGGAAAATTTAACATCCGATGATTGAATTTCAGGTTTTGGACTATGCAGAACTTTTTATAAAGAATAACTTTTTTTCGTAAAATTGATAATAAAAAAGTTTCCTATATGCCGCCAACTTACGTGGACACACTGTATATAATTATCAATTAAGCTTATCTTTATAAGAAAATCCTTTTATATAAATTGAAATATTATTTTTTACTGTTGCAAATGACACAAACGAAAATAAAACCAGATCCTGGCGCATATTTGTATGGGTCCATTTCATTACAAACTTTACACTGGATCCAGTCAAAGATAATGATCAGCGTTGTCTTCTTCACTTAACTGGAGACATTTTTTATAAACTTTTTCTGTTTTTTCACTATTTTCTTTATCGGCTTTATAACTTTTTTAGCAGTTTTATTCTGTTCTAATGCATTCTTTTCCAGAGTGACTCTGAACGGCAGCTTCCCTTTTATATTTAATTACTTTTGGTTGGTTTTCTATGGCGCGCCTTTGGGTATGGCCCAGCAATTTCTAGTGATAACGCATCAGTCCACTCCATGGTTGGTTGTGGTAAATGTTTTAGAATTAGGTTCAGTATTGGACATTATAACTTGCCTTGGACAATCTTTGTCCATCTCGACAGGGCAAAACAAACACTAAAAATGTTTGTACTATACAAAAAACCGTTAATACTATTTATACTGTAAGGGTCTTTCAAGACGATCCAAATCCAACAAAAGTTATGTCCAGTTATTTTCAGGAATAACTGGACATGTCGCAAACGTTTCATTAGAGCCATGTACAACATTTCTGAATGATACACCAGCATTTGGTTGCCAAAAGTATTCGAAATAATCAGCAAAACCAAAACGTTTTTGAACAGTCAAATACAAGGCACACAAAGACCTTCTTGCATTTGGATAAATACTCACAGCTTCTTTGAGACACGAAAATCTAGAGAATCACAAAAACAACTCTCTAATCGTTTGGAGCAACTAAATTATTTACTTATTTTCTTCATCGTTCATTTGCTGCGTTAAGAGACGACTACAAATACATTTCTGAGATTTTTTGTGTGCAAATGTTTATATTCGTTTATTCCACCAAGCTCACAATTTTTTATGATCAGTTCGGAATGCTTGATTCTCTAAAATGGCTCAATGAATGTTTCGTAGTAATGGATATTCGTAAGGAGGAAAACTACCAACTGTATATTATTCAATTCACGAAAAATGCTTAATTCCTCAAAGTTCGAAACAAATCATACGAAAAAACCTTAAAAATATATCGAGCTTATGATTATTTCTAATATTATAATCAATTTTTGAGTTCGCAGTCTCAAACATCATCAATTCCTGTTAATGAATTGATTCTAATTAAAAACGGCATCATCAATGTCGCCCTCTACTTCATTCTAATGACGTTCACGAATTTCAGGTCGTCGGAAAGCCGATGAAATATTCATTTGGACCCAATAATCGACGTAACTTTAAATCAATCTCACCATTTCGAATTCTGCGGAAACCGTTTTTTTTGCGGTCTGATACTCCTCCCCAAACATATCTATTCAATGCGGTGAATTTCCAATATCCACTTAATTTCGCGATTTTTAACTTCAACTGTATATATATTCCTACCTTAATGACACAAAAATGTTCCAAGCAAATTGAAAACATTTAAAACAATTCCAGATTTATTGAGAGCAATTGTACACTAAATATTCTCTAATTTTTCTTTTTTAATTCAACTTTTACTTCACACCAATGCCTGAATTTAACATAAACTACGAAGATGAAGTTGAAATAACAGAAATCTAAAGAGATTTTCATGATCCAAATAATCAAGATTGCAAATTTCATGATTTGGTTCTAATATTGACGAAAATATTAATGAAATTAAAGAATCAAACATAATTATAATTACTGTTGACAGTAAAAAATTTGTATGGAAAGTATTTATGGACTTTTTTGAAAATAGAAAGTATCTATTAGATGGAAATAGGACGGCGGAAGAATTTGGGATTGATTTTAGAGGATTGGGCCGTGAATATGAGAAGAAAGTTTAAATAAACTACAGTCAAAACCATGTGGAACTTAACTAGCGAGCTGTTATAAGCTGTAAGCCCTCAATATCAGAAAATCCAATGGATTGCCTAAAAAATTAAACGAGCTAGACCCGAAACCTTCTGTAGTATCATCTACAATGGAAAAAGTACTGGAAAAGAAGGTAGATAGAAGCAAAAACAATTATTGCTATGGGATCGCAGTGTACACGAAAATCCAAATTAAGTTTCGTAGAAATAACGCAAATGATAAATTTACATAGTGAAAATATTCCCGAAGGGCTGCAACAAAAATTCTAGGACATATCTGCAAAAGAAACCAGCTTAGTGAGGTAGGAAAGCTGCTGCTTGCTTCACTATTTTTCTTGTAATCAAACAACGCTGGTTCTGGAACAAATCGAGTTGAATGAAACCCTGTTAGCAGCAAGATTCACCAAGGGTGTACTGTCAGATTATTTAAAACTTAATGTGAAATAGGAGCTCATAAAAACAAGACCAAATACAAGACCAGGAGCTCATAAAAACTACGGGTTTCAACAATATCAACTCAGAAAGTCATAATCAAATTATTAAGAGCATGCGTATTGGAAATACATCTTCATGATTTATAGAAACTAACACGTCTGGATCTTCACTAAATTAATAACTTTTGCTCTGATCAAAAATTTTATGACTTTCGTAAGCTTGTTACTTGAGACCTCCGCCTACGGTGTGTTTCCAAGCAACTAGCTTTCGAAATATTAAGAGAAAGTAGGGAAAATACAGGTTTATATGTTAAAAATTGGGTTCCACTTCTGCAGTGGATTCCTCTCCATCATAGAAGAGAAGTGAGGAAGATTAATACGGAAGATGTATGAAGCATAAATCTTTGGAAACAAGAAAGAAACTCTTAGGAGATTTTGGATTGGAGAAATATAACAGAGAAAGTACGAGAAGGAGAAAAGCAAATGATGTTGTTGTGGAGCACAAATAAATGGGAAGATACGGGTAAAAACAGATCGAAGTGAGGGGATCTAGTGGAACCAAGAAAGATCACTTGTTCCCCCAAACCGGTTCGTCTTTCCACCACAACTAAATAATTATTTAGTTCAAAAAATGCTGACATCTAAGTACTTTCTCTTTTAACTGATTGCTTTATTTTTTTAATAACTTAATGTTAGTGCCGTTTGTCAAGTGATACAGGCTCACAAAAAAATATGTGAAGTTCATGTTCCGTTCTGGAGATTTTTCCCTCAACGATCATCAACATTCTGGTCGGCCAACTGATGTTAATGATGACAAAATCAAAGTCATAATTGAAGAGGATCGTCATGGGTAGCGAGGAGGCTACACTTAAAATGTCTTCGGCTAGTTTAAAAGCTTGTTATTTGGGCATCCAACGAATTGATAGAAATTCATTTAATACAAACAATCAACATTTGCAATACGCACCTTAACAGAAATGAAGCAGACTCTTTCTTAGAAAGAATCATCACTGGTGATGGAAAATGGATCCTGTACAATAACATAGTTCGAAAACGATCATGGAGTAAACACCATGAATCTGCAAAAACCACATAGAAAGCTGAAAAACATCAAAAAAAGCTCATGTTGTCAGATTGGTGGGATTATAAAGGTAATGTGTGGTTTGAGCTGCTTCCAAGAAACCAAACGATTAATTATGATGTTTACTATCTACAATCAATGGAACTGGATGAAATTGTCAAATCGTAAAGGTGTTTCACTATGATAATCCTCCATACAGCCCTGATCTGGCACCATCTGATTTTGTTTGCAGAATTCTTTGAATGGTCCAACTTTCACAATTAACGATAACCTTCAATCGCATTTGGTTCCGTTTTTTGCTGGTAAGGACTAGAAATTTTATAAGCGCGGAATCATGAAGCTGAAAAAATGGTTATTGAGCAAACCCATAATAACCAATAATATTATAATTTGTTCAAAATGTTCATTGGTATGATTACCTTGGAATCAAACTTTTTTTAGAGAGCCACAAAGTTGTGTTAACATAAATTTCATCCATATTCCCAAACTAAAACCATCAAATGTTCCAAATCACTGCTTAATTTTGAACTCTGTAAGCTATTTTAGTTTGTTTTATTCATTGTTAGACGAGAAGTCTAAATGTGAGTGAAGATATTGTTGTAAAAGTCGTTAAAATAAACAGAAAAGACAAGTTATATAAGTTCCTTGTTCTTTTGTATCAAATACTTTTATAGAGTAAAGGTTTCCGCAGTAAAATAAGTGTGGGCTCACTATATTTGACAGATATGGGAAACAGCAGACAAATTTTTGAACTTCGTTTTGAAAATAGGTAAATACTTACAAGGTTTTTGTTTCCTGCACAGAGAGTTTGTGGTAACTTTAATCGCTGTTTGCACATATTCAATTTTGACGGTACTCAACATGCTTAGGTACTAGAGGGCGCTAAGGTGATGATTGGACCAGGACGCTACGTGAGCTAGATACGACTCTGGCCTCTTTTTATTTAATACTACAAAACCGAAATTACTTTAAAGCCAACTATTATTAACGTATTTCATTATTTAAATACGAAGCAAATAAAAATTAACACTATAAACTTTATTATGATTAAATGATTCTTTTTTCTAATATAACAAACGTGGTTTCTCCAGAGATGATAGTGTCCAATCCAACAATGCGGTCGTATTGGCTAGAATAACTACGGACAATTTTATTCAAGTCTATTTGAATAGCACGTGAGAGGAAAATTTCATAGTTGTAAAGAAAAATTGAGAATACGAGAAGGTTACAATGTTTATTGAGTATTCCATTCGGTTATACATGACCGAAATCGCATACATTATGTTGATATACGTGAACTAAAGCTACGAGAAAACGCTTCAAACTGTAAAACACGCTTTATATTCGAATATAAAATATTTGATTCGCAATATGTAAAAAGTTGGTGTTGTTTGTAACTCGTATTGTCACAAACGCTTTCGAACACAATTAGATTATTTCTTGTGACCCGGTTTCATCGTGTATAAATTTGTTTTGTCCGGGCGCAATGCATTAGTTGATGATGTTTGGAGTGCCATTCGCTAACGAAGAAACAATCTGTTTATCAGTAAATGATAAATGACGAATTCGATGGAAACAATATCTATTCAATTAATTTTACAAACTCACGCAACTCCCGTACATCTGTTTTTGATAACTTGAGAATACTACTTGCGATTGGCGTTTGGATAAGAGAGTCGAATCCGAAAACGGGGTCTCTAAGAAACAGAGGCGTATCTTGTACACTATTAACAAAAAATTGTACTATCTGAAATTATTATAACCTAACCTAACTTCTAGAAGCTCTAATTTACATCAATGAAATGGAATTTTCGCTTCAGCAAATGATGAAAAGTTTTTCGATCATGTATGGCTGAAAATACAATCTGCAATTTGGTTTCTAAATGCAGAAAAGTTAATCTGCGAGGCTTGCGTACAAAATGGCATTATTACAAGATGGAGGAAACAATTCAATAAAGGAAAAACAACGTTTTTGGTTACTAATTCAAGTAATTGAAGTGAAGCTTAAACAAAACCGTACATTTGCAATTAGTGCTGTTTTTCGCAAGAAACTGAAATGGCTACAATGGAAATTATGATGATTTTTTCCTCGGATAATCTTATGGGATGAAAATTAGATAACTTAGGACACCCCAGAAATTGAATACACACTTGAAAATTAACCTTCAGCAAACCTAGACACCTAGAAAACTAGTGTGCATGGTTTTTTTTTGTGAAAACATTTTTCTGATTGATTCCTCAGCACGAGCCCAAATAATGAATACACAAGTTTACTGCGAGATCATTAAGAAGAAAAACAGAGCAAGCATTGAGGATTTTTGTCAAAATGTGTTGCTTTTCCAACGACCTTCATCTCTCCTCATACTCAACGCGTTTTCTCGGTGGTCAACACTTTAACGATAATGACGAGCTGAAAGAAAATGTTACCACATAGTTGACAATACAGGCCGCAATCTTTTATGACGAATGCCTGCACAATTTCAAAAGCTATGTGGAAAATCACTTTAAAAGTTGTCAATTTCTGTACAATTTTTAAATTGCATGAATTCATTCATATTCTACCAGTATATTCATCGTGTTTTGACCATTTTGATGAATTGACACTCGCAGTTCTTTCAATCGAAGCATTTATTAGAAATGTCTCAGCTAAAATCTACAGTCACTTCTCAATGGCTATGAAGATGACGTCCAAAAAATAGGATAATTTTCATTTGATCTAAGTCATTGATTATTGTGAATATATTAAGTTTCAAGGTATTTGAAATATCGTACCAAAAATAGGAAATAATACTCATTTTGTCATGAAAAAGTTGTCTTTGACAATAATGGTGAGGACTGAGCATGTCAAAAAGGCGATGAAGAATCTAAAGTAACTACAAAAGGTATTATACAGGCTTATGGTCATCATAAGCTAGGGTATGATCCCATTTGAACTTATCATTTTGAAATGACGATGGAAACGAGCTTCAGAACGTTATAAATATTTGGTTTTGCTCTGAAAAAGCTCAGCGAATCAAAAAGTCAATTCTATGAGGAATCATGAATAGCCTGTTCTTTTGAGGTGGATTTTCACCGATAAATTTTAGCTGGTACTATCACTTTGAGCCAAAGACCAAGCAGAACAGCACACAATGAAAGCATGCCTATCGCTTTCCCTTTTAAAAAGTTTTTTGTGTTCTTAGCAGGTATTATTATATTCTATATCATCTATTATTGTCGAAATATTATTTTCTTGAAAACAATATCCATAAAAATATATATGGAACTCAGAGTTAAGGATTAGAGACATGTGGGTTCTTGTTATTGAGAAAGCTGAGTGCCATTTGGTTGGGTCCTGAAATGCTAAGAGATATTATAATGTGCTGAAGCGGATTATCACTGCTGATAAGAACTGGTAGCATGAAAGTTTACGTATGTTCTCAAAGTAATTATTGTTTTGGTACGAGCTCCTGGAGCGGGAAAAAACCATTAACCTAACATGTACTATTAGACGCTTCGTAGTCTACTAAAGTCTATTGAAAACTTCTGTATGTTTGTATGCTATAAAAACATCTCAAAGAGAACTTTCTTAATCAATACAGAACCAATTTATGTGACATTGGACTCTGATCCTCCAAAGCCTTTTCTTTAATGATCCAGAACCAAATAAATTTCTTACTAATTTTGGAGATTCTCTTTCGTTTGATTCTAATTTACGATACAAAAGCGTCATGAAATATCTGGCATTTATAATAAACAAAAGGGAAGCTCCTTTTCAGTAACCACCGCATAAATAAATTTGTTTCCATACTAGACAGCTAATTAGCAAAAAATACTGCTCGGAATTAAACGTTGTGTGTCCCAAGACAATTAGTTTAATTCTCTGTATTCCTTCTTTTGCTGAGAAACCTCAAAAGGGCACAGCTGAATTCTCCTTATACGGTATCCCAACGAAATTATTTTAAAATGAGATTAAACAAATATTATTATCATGAAAATAATTTGAAATTAGAATTTTTTTGTGATGAATTAATGCATAGTTTGCATTTTTCGTTTGTCAGACTCCGAACTAGAGATCTTGGCATCTGTGCTGATGAGACTCACTCTTGGAAACCGTTGTTAATAGATTCTGCATCTTTATTTGCGTGATATAAAAACACCAGAGAAAGCATATGGTTCTAAAAGATTTTTAACACTATAAGTACTAATTTGAACGTGAATTTGGTAGTCGAATCTTCTCGAGAAGTAAACTGAGATCTAAAATTGATCAAACATCGTTATAAATATTTCTAACTCGCATATTTTCAAATATTATCAATATTTTTTGATTTCAGGTAAGAATCTGCCATACTTTGATAAAAGCTTCACGTGTTTCAAATGCTGTAAGTAAAATATGTGCTGTGCCAGCGTAGATTTGAAAATGTTGTTTTATATGATAATTCTGATTGAAATTCAGTAGTCCTGATGAAATTCTCATTCTCAAATATACTCATTCACATGATCACTCAACTTCTCTTGAAACCGATGTCTACACTGGGATAGATCTACTCAACCATAAACCGATGGACAAGGAATTGAATGCATTAAAATGTGAAAAAACATGAAAAAGAAATAATACACACCACAAAAATGTCTTCAATAGTGTGCAGAAAGCTCCTAGGGTCCGCTCCAGTGAACAAAAATCCAGGAACTTGCAACATAATGGAGTCGAGGAAATGTATAGTCTCTTGAAGAAATTCAGACCAAGTGGTTTAAAGAAGAAAGTATCTATCCATATAAATGTTGTTTGGAGGGGAGGGCTTAGACATCTGTACTTGTTAACGAAGCTAAACTGGTGGATATCCTTAGATTTATCAAAAAATATGTAGTCCTTGTTGTGTAAAGGACACATTTTGTCCTGCGTAATCGGTCGCTCCATTTTTCTCTTAACAATGATTCATTCCACAAACTCAGAAATGTCTCGACATATTTTATGTCCTGTCTATTATAAAAATAATTCAATTATAAGAATACTTCATACCAGTAAACAACATAAAACAGAACAAATCTAAATCACTCGCAACATTAAATTACACGATCTTAATTATGATTCCATATCCTTATCCATTTCTTTTTATGTGCCGTATGGAAGTTTTGCTAAACTAACTTATAAGGTGATTCTCAAAATCTCAATAATAATTTTATTTAAAAGGCGTTAGCCCAACCAATATAAAAGTTGTACTAGAATATTGAGTAGCAGAGTTTAAATGAAGACCAGCATCGGAGTGGTCGACCAAATGAGTTGACCACTTCAGAAATGTTGAAGAAAATCCATGGGTACCGCGTTTGCTCAAAATGGAACAAAAACAGCGTCGTGAAGATGTTACCATCGAGTGTTTGCTTCACAGAAATGAAACCGTTTCATAGATAAAATTTGGGTGCATTACTTCACATCCGAAACAAAGAAACAATCAAACCAATGGACTGAAAAGAGAGAACCGGCTCCAAAGAAGGCAAATACCGTTCAATCTGCAGGCAAGGTCATGGCGTCGGATTTTTGGAATAATATGGGATCATTTTTATTGACTATTGGATTGTTTGTACGAAGATATCAAGCAAATACGGCCATGAGGAAAGTATTGTTTCATCTAGATAATGCACCACCCTACATATCCGTTATTGCAGTTGCCAAAATCAATGAATGAATGAAGTTTATCACTAAATTTAAGCCCCTCTGATTATTTTTTGTTCCCAAATTTGAAAAAATGTCTCGTTGTTAAAAGATTTTCTAAAAATGAAGAGGTGATGTCATTTGTGGACAAAATTATCTGCAAGTCATCTACAATTCACTATATCTAGTTTTCTCCTAACGGATAAGGCAGCTTTGAATTGATTCCTGTCCTCTTTAAAGAGTTTAATGAAAAGAATAGATGATTGAGCAACTGTTCTGCCTCTGAACTGTATTGATGGAAAACGACGACAAATTATGGGAAGAACCCACAATAGATTAACTCGAAGAACTTCATTATGGGCTGGAAATGCATAAAAATATGCTGAAAAAGAAAAAAAACTGGCTAACTAATGAACTAATTGGTCAAATCGTGGAAAATAAAGGTTAGCACAAAGTATCTCAGCCTTTTGAGTCTATATTGGGGTTGTTTGTACTAACGAACCTAATTATAAGTGACGTGAAGTATATTTCCATGATATACTTTGACAATAGCAAAGAAACATTGGAAAAATTGAATCGATTTGCTTCAATAGATATTTATAACATCGTGACTAGCGAAAAAATTATGGATCTATGCATATGAACCAGAAACTCAATAACAATCGACGTGTTTCAAGACGAACCAAATCCAATAAAAGCTGTTCGCGCGCTAAGCACTTTTCCGATGTTTAGGAATAACTGGAGATGTTTCATTAGAGCAACGCAGCTAGGTAAAGACTGAGTAAATTCTACACAAACTTTTGATTTACCAGAAGTGTTCGAAAAAATCAGGGAAACCGATCGCTGAAGACGATTCATTCTGCACCACGAGAAGCGACTTCTCACAAAGCAAAAACGTTTTTGAACAATCGAAACATCGAATTGATGGATTATTCCCGCAGATCAAAAAGAAATCGCGAGGTCAACGTTTGCTTACACCTGAAGATGCGTTCAAATCACATGTTTTGGAGGTACCTCGATCGATAGAATAGCAAGATGTGAGAACTATGAATATCTATTTTTAACAAAGAAATAACAGATGATATGAAAATAAAATGATGAATAAACAGAACAAGAACAACAACTGAATCACTGAATGGAATAGAGTGGAAAACTTGGATACAGTGGTAAACTAAAAGATGGAGATTGAAAGAAGATTGTCGAAAGAAAATAATAAGATGAAGAACAGAGGAAGATTAACATTAATATGTGTGTACTTACCCTTTTGAGATAGATATTTTATTTGAATTTATTCTATTTTAGAGGCCGATTCAAGTTTCAGTTTTGTTTCAACATGGAGCTGTGTCCGGTGAATATCCCTATCAAATAAACAGAATTTAATGTTACACGGAGAAAGCATAAACGAAATGAACGATGGGCGTCGCCGCCTCTGTCCCTGGACCCACATATCCATTAATTACAGCGCAAAACCGAGGCACAGAAGCTGGTTCTCTTGTTTCGGGAAACAATTACACAGTTTCAATCGTCTTGCTCTTATTTTCCTCCGACCTGGCGGGTAATCTTGCTCAAGCGAAATTTTATTGTTCCTATTCTTTGGGTAGTTTCCGAGAGTATGTTTTCAATTGGCCTTTTTGATTTAGGATTGAATATTTCTTCGGACGTGTTACTCTATCAAATGCGAAATAAATTAATGGAAACCATAATATTTGTATAGGTAATTTCGTCCTTTTAACCTAGAGAATGTTTGATCTACATGGTTTCACATTTGGAGTTGAAGAACGCTTTTTTCGAATAATTTTTATATGTGAATACTAAAGAGATTCAGTTTGTATGGTATTTGTTTGAAATAAACGCATAAAGAGAAATCTAAAGGCTTACATTAGGTCAGCGGTCAGCAAAGTGCGGCTCTAGAGCCGCATGTGGCTGTTAAAATGCGACTCTGGCACATATAGTCCGGTCAAATTAGAGTGAAGCTACATAAATTCCCATCAAGCTGAAAATTGTTCGAAATACAATTGAAAATATAATTTGAACGTTCCCCATCTTTTCTGTGTAAGGGAAAAAATTTTATTCAAGGTCAAAGGTGAAAAAAATGAGTTTTTCGCGATTATCAGCAAAACGGTAAGTTTTATCATGAAAATACTTCAGACAAAAATTGTAGACCATTAAATTGTCTACAAAAAATGTGTCAATACTTTTAATCCTACAAGTCACCGTTTCTGAGATGTAAGGATTCAAAAAGTTGTAAAAATTGTCGCATTTAATGGCTATAATAATTGCACGAAAAATACCAAAGTTGCAGAACAATATCGTCAAACTTTAGCAACATCTTGGTCAATTGATAATTTATTTGATGACAGTTCCAAATAGTCAACAAAAATTTCTTACAAATACTCACAACTTTTACAACTTTTTGAATCATTATATCTCAGAAACGGTGGCTCGTAGAAAAAAAAATATTGATACATTTTTTGTAGATAATTTTATGATCTACAATTTTTGTTTGAGGTATTTTCATGATAAAACTCACCGTTTTCCTAAAAAAGGCGAAAAACTCATTTTTTTGACCTGAATAAAATTTTTTCCATACATGGAAACATTTCTATGTTCAATTATATTTTAAGCAAACTGATTCTTAGCTTGACGGGAATTTATGTAGCTTCGAATGTCTAAATTGACCGGATTAATATCTATGCGAAATGCAATAATATTTGTGTAATTTTTCCTTCAAGTTAAAAGATAAGTAGGGAACGGAAACTTAATTTTTTCGATATTAGAAGAAGTAATAATATTCGAGTTGAACTGATCCATTATGCACAAGATTTTGAAAGGAAAACATTGTTTCAGCATTCCCAAGAAAATACTTCCCTTATTGATAAACACCGTTTTAAAATAATAATTTTAAATATGAGAAAAAGCATTTCTCAGCAGGTTTAAGGAATTTTCAACGCTGAAGTTTACGATCAGCTGAAAAAGCTCGTGTTTGCCGTTCTTCCCTTTTTGGTTCTACAAATATATGCGATCAACCTTCTTTAAGCATGAAAATTATTAAAAGTTAACTTAGAAGTCGTTTTAATGATGGCTTCACTTGGAATCATACCATTAAAAACAACAACCTACAAACCTGACTTATTCAAACTTTCCAAACAGATACAAGCACTGTTTTCTCATTAATATATTCTTATTGAGTATGAAATTTAGTTTCATTTGGTGTAATAAAGTTAAATAAACAAGCAGATTTGACTATGATGGTTTTTAAATTGTTGTAATATTCATATTTTGGCTCTTTGGCTAATAAGTTTGCCGACCACTGCATCAGGTGAATCAGTTACCAACGATTTGGTTAGTAATTCTCTCGAACAACACCGAATACACTGGTTTGCAAAAAAAAATTCTCTAAATACGAAATTTGACATACTATTAAATACCACAAGTAGATATCCAATATAATATTTGCTTAACAAACAAACAATTATCATAACGAAATTAAAAATACTAGAGTCTAAGTTTTACAGTGGAAAATCTTGAATCATAGTCACAAAATTATTAAATATGGGTCATTTATCTCAATATATGGTGAGAAAAATCAAGTAATTTTGTTGTTTTTTTTCCTTTCCATCGTTTCTACCGGCGAATTGACCAACAATAATCAGCAAGCATTGCTGCTGATCATTTTTCACTGTAGCGTTTCTCAATCTGCATTATATCCTGATGAAAACCTCCAAAAAAATGAATGACATATTGCATCCTAAAGCTTAATAAGCAGAAAGCAGCTCCCTATTTATCGGTAGTTCTCAGCTTTTGTATTCCCTAGAAAATTATGACAAACTTCCACAGAAGCCACCCAAGATCTTTTTTCTGCTTTGCTCAACTTCAAACCAAAAGCTTCGACCTACAAAAAGTCTTTTCTTCCATTTTGCGTCACTGATTCGAGGAAATTCAGATATTAAAATCTTTTTCATGGATCCCAACTTTATGTGAAGGGGTGGCTGAAAAATTGTCTCGCTTGGCAACAAAGATTTCTGAGATACATTTACAAGCTCAGAAGTTTTTATTTTGTAATGTTTTTCTCTTACGCGACTGTCCCACTCACAAAGAAAACAACAAAACTTTGTGTGACCTCCTTGTAATTCAGTATGTATAGCGACGACTTTTAAATCAGCTCAAATATTCCAAATGTCAATAGAAAGTTTCCATTCACTAGAATCTTCCGGAAAACTTAGTACTTGAATGAACCCTGTAGTATCATTACAATGTACCAAATCATCTTCTTTGGAAAAGTAACTCGTAAAATCTTCTTGTCTCGTACGAAAATATGAAACTCTAGTACTTTTATCCAATAGATTCCACTGTTTTAATCTTGATCCAAGTAATTGCGACTTATATTTTGAAAGTCCAAGTCTCTAACAAGAGCATTTGAGTCACCTTGTTTAAGTAAATGAGGCTCTGAGATGGATCGGAAGATCCAGACAAAGTGTATGAAGATGAAGGTGTACCAGCAGAAAGGAAACTCGATTAGGATTGTAGAGCCGAAATATTTTCATTTTCCACCTTTTCATTAATTGGTGGAACTGGAGGTGAAGTGCCTTCACCATGAAGAATTGGTTTCTTTGCATTTTCCTGATTCTGATGCTCACTCCAAATCATTGGCATTGTAAACGGCATGGATTTGTGACTTTCTTCAAGTCAACCTCTCAAAATTTTCGAGCAGCTGTTGCAACATACTTTTGGCAACCAACTCTTATCTTACTCATCGATAAAAAATCCAAAAAAAGATCTGTCATGACATTTCGCTGTGTTTTGTCTTCTTTCCTACTTCCAGCACCATTCCCACAACTCGTTCCTGTGGCAATTTGGCGATGTGCTCTAACCATCTTGCTCTTTGTGTTATTATAGGTTTCTTGTATCCCATCATTAGTACTTTGTTTATAAATCTTTCTCCTTTTGTCATTTTGACACATCCTATTAAGTTCCGAACTAACAATTCTTTCATTCTCTCTGATTGTTACTGCTATAAAAGGTTTTTGGCTGTCAGTATAGTTCTTCCAATATCAATTGCAGATTATAAAAACTGGTTCAAAACCGGACATTAATAAAGCGTTTGGCACGAAACCGTCTTTGTTTCCATCATGTACTATTATAATGCGTTTCTCTTTAGAACATGACTGATTCAAACAGCAATTTTCACTATTGTCAACCCAACCGAAACTTACTACATCGTGACTGTCAAATAAGTTTCATCTAGAAAATTATGTGTCTTGGTACTCTTTTATTCGACACAAATAATATTGTCGCCATCGAACGATCTTTGACGAATCGGTTATTGCCATTCAGTTTCTTTTTTCATTTATTAAACATTCGAATATATTTAAAATAACTTGCTGTGTTTGTATATCTAAATTTTCATTATTAAATTCATACCAGTCTTTATTCTCACTACACTGTGCAATTTCATTGCCTTCATTCGGCCATGGTATAAATAAATCTCACCAAACGAATCCACTGCTTATCGCAGACTGTCTAGCAGGAATATTTCAAAGAAAATGCGTTCATGTTTACGTTTCGATGTTTTAATTGGTAAACAGTGGAGATGATAAGTCCACCTGGACTTATTTTTGGAATTATTTAGATAGTTAAGGTTGAGAAACCATTAAGAGTATCCAGAATTTTATTATAAATGTTTCCCGTCCAACAGAATTCCATCTATTCTGACAGTTAACTAATAATATCACTATTGAGTTTCAATATATTCTTACCCACATTTATAGTCATAAAGAAACATGAAACAAGCTATTCGAGATTTAAATATTTGCTCATTATTATATAAAATAAACACACCGGAGAATTTCTCATTTGACGCAACTTGAAGCATTAATTAATGAGGGATGAGTGCAATTAATACGGATACGTGATTTTTCACCCCCATTGTTGATTAATTCAATTATAAAACGTTTTTCTCTTTTCTCATACAATATTCCAACTGTAGACAAACTTAGCGCTTCGTAAAACGATACCAATAATAGCTTAACTAAATCAGCCATAGGGGATGTTACACCCCCATCTTATATGGACTAACAACATATAAATAGAGAGTTAAATATGCCCTCAAATTATTGCGAAATGCGGGAAAAGATGATATCGTCGATTTTATTTCAATTGGCAAGTGATTGTGCATTTTTTTGCATTGTAAAATATTGAGCCGTTAAATAATAGTGGATAGCCGTGCAACGGTTTGAAATTGGAGCAGCGTGCTTACGAATTGGGCAAACGGTTTAGGTCCCTGCAGTGAGAGAGAGTGTTTAGTTCGAATAAATATCTAACAGCTCTATTTTTTAGTTTGAAGATTCGCTCAAATTGAGTCGCACCACACGTACCCAAGAATGTTAGGACATATCGGAGATGTGACTCAATAAAGACATAATAAACTGTTCAGGAGATGGATAAGTTCAGATTTTTGGAAACTGATAGGCTAGATAGGAATTTCAAGTAATTGTCCACAACAAGCCTTAAGAATTTTACAGATTCAACGACGTTAATGGTGGTGTTATTTAATAAAAAAGGAAGCAATGTATTTTAATATGATGAAACTTCAGTTGAGCTGGAGATAATTATAATCTTACCATGATTTAAGGGTGATTAAGTCACTAGATATGGTGCCGTGAGATCAGGGTAGTTCCAAGAGAAACTAGTGTCGTCTGCAAATAGTTAAAGAAACAAAATATGGCCTAGTACTGAGCCTTGGAGTATTCCACATTCCAATAAGTAATCTAAATTTCTGAAAATAGTTTTCACTTGGTGCAATATTCAATATCTTCTTCCTTCTTCCATAATAGGTTTAGCGCCTGCTCTTCCTCGATATAATTCGTCATCTTGGCTCTAGATTGTCATTTCCAGCTCTTTCGTGGTTGACCTCTACTCCGTGATCTAATTGGAGATTCATCCATTGCTATTTTTACCAGTCTATCGTCTATAATTCGACTGACTTATACGTCGCTTTTCTCTCGTTCTAATACAGTTCCGCCAGAGAAATTTCATTTCTGTGGTCTCCATTGTTTGGTTCCTGATGTTTCTGGTCTTCCTCCTGATGTATAAGTCATTATAGATTGAATAGTCGTTTTGTTTCTTGTCTTAATCCCTTAATTGATTCTTCCAAAGCTGATTCTGGAATTTCTAATATCAAAATGGTTGATACTGCATCATGAAATAATTTAAAAAATCAAATGGTTCATGTGGACATTATAGCCAGCCAGTAAATTAATAAAGTTACGCAATAAAACGGGGGGCCGAATGATAGTTGAAAATCAGGAAAGTTTGTAAAGATCCTCTAATTGATTATACAACTTGATTGACGTTGAAACGTCTCGAGCCTCAATATCCGAGTCCTAATGACCGTTAAAAGAGAGAAACAAACATAGAAAAAGCGAGAGAAGGAACATTTTCCACACAACTGGCCAATTTATTGTTATCCAAAGGAGGAAACAACCACTATAATCCGTGATCCATAAATAGGCCGCGATATAAAAGAGATTAGAATTCATGCGAACACAACCTTAAACCTTATTGAAATTTAAAACCAGAGAAGATGTACGGCAGATTTAATCGCGACGTGACCTAAATTTCTACGACAAGAACATAAAAAGGGAAAGGAGTTAACTGATGCCTTATGATTAATCTTACTATAATAACAAACGTAATGGAAAACACGGTCTATAACGTGAAACAAGAGAGGTTTCTGGATTGATTTATTATTTAGCCGGGAATTGGGGCTAGCAGCATACTTTTATGTAACTAATTGAAAACTTATTTTATTTTATATCAACACTTCAAAAGGTTTACGGCTTATACAGAGTATCCACAGACAGGAACAATCAATATTTCATATATATACACACACACAATCCTAAATATGAATGCATTTCATACAAAAAAGTCTCAGTTCACGTCTGGTACCCTGTTTAAACCAAACGCCTTTACAAACAGGTACATTTTACTCGTCTAAATTGTCGGCAAGGGTTTTTATAATCTGCAATTGGTATTGGAAGAATTATAACTAATATATTTCGATCTTTTTCTTTAATTTCCAAATATAACTCATTAGATTGTCTCATTATCAATGTGACGATGAAAATATATCCCCAAAGAAGCTCCATATAATGTTAAACATGGTAAACAACAACGCTTCGAGGTACCTGGTTCTCGAGATAGTTGATTCATACGCTTAGAGAAAAAGGCCTACAAGTTACCTGGTACCCAAGAGGATCGATATCTACATCGTCTACTGGGATACCGTTATAAAATTGACAAAAGAAGGACGGTTGACTATTCGTTTATTTATATGAAGTGATTCATTTCCGTGGTATCAATCTGCATACTCCACACAACGAATCATCCATTTTTGGTTAATTCCAATACCTAATTTTTCTAAATGGAAGCCAAGACAAAAATATGGAAAATAGATAATGTGCTTATCATCGAGAACACCGTCGACATTAACATCATCATCAGCTGTTGAAATGATTTGGGGATGACTTGGTAGTCAATACAAACTTTTAAAAATGTGAGGTCACAGATAGAACGATGTTTACGAATTAGGAGTATACTGCAGGTTTTGGTTGAACAAAATCAATCCTGTTCGTAGAAGCGTGTGAAAAGTTATGAACGAAAGAACTAGGTTCACGAGTCGAAACGCGTTAGAATTTTGAAAATTCTCGACGTTTAGGCTCCCAGTTTGAAGCCATCAGCAAGATAAAGATGCAGGTAGTTGGAGTAGGTAGATTGAGACGAAAGAATCAGATCATTTCTAAACACAAAAAGAATAACCACCCTACCCTACTAGGTATGAATTTTTGTAGTCTCGTGGTGGGAATATAGTCACTCATCATATTCTTATTATATTTCATCACTTTTATTGTCAACATTCACTGTTTGACTGTCCGACGTCATAATTCGTAGCTTTGTTATTGCCAAGGAAGTTATGGATCTAGTTGATCCACGCTTGTTTTTCCTGTGCTTTTAGTACCTCTTGCAACGCTCCACTGGCCATTATTTTGTTTATTTATGGATGCAAAAGTCATTTCTAGTTTCTTCCTCTAAGAATTTGAAGCAAATACTCTTCAAGTATTTAAGATCTTCGAATATGCCTTTATAAATTGCTTCAAAAGTCTAAATTCTTCATAACTTCATAGTCAAAATGTTAAGAATTGATCAAATTGACAGCTGACACGACCTATCCCTATCCCACACTATTTTGTTTTATATAGAGTTAAAGTTGGTAACCATGTTTATATTAATTTTTAATTTAGTTAAGTTGGCAGGCGATAAGCGCTCTTAGATATGTGACAGTGATAGTATGACACAAAAATTGTGACAGGCGAACGTGTTCCAATTTGTAATTTTAAGAATTGTTAAGTATTGAACAACAACAAATTTTCCAAAATGTCACAGGTAAAACTTAGCCAAATGGCGTATGAGATGGAAACACTAATGAGAATATGTAAAATCTTCCATCATTTTCAATGGTATGGTTTATATATATATATTGAACCAATAGCCGTTGAAACATAATCTAGAGCCACCAAGTTTGGTTGGTTTTCCGAATGCAATCGTGCTCGCCCTTCGCTACACTATTAAGTTCAAATTTACAGAAAACATTGCTCAAAAATAGGCTGAAAAAGATGGGTAATTGGTTTCCAAATCGTAGAAAATAAAGGATAACACAACGGATCTCAGTCTTTTGAGTGAACCGCGACGAATCTAGATTGGAGTTGTTGGTACTAACTTAACCTAATTATTAGAGAAGAATATTTCCACGAAATATATTGGCAATCGTAAATAAACACTGAAAAATTCAAACGTGGTGCTTCTATAAGATCGTGACAATCATGAATCTATGCATATGAGACCGAAACTAATTTACAATTAACTGTATGGGTCCTATTAGAGTTTGCCAGAAGTGTTCAAAAAAAATCAGGGAAATTGATCGTCAATTCAAACAAAAACGTTTTTGAACAGTCAAAACTTCGAATTGATGGGTTTGATCCACCGTAGAGTCCTTGTTTGGCACTCAATGATTTCTTCTTAGTCCCACAGATCAAAAATAAATTGCGAGATTAACGTTTTTCTATGCCAAAAATGTCTAGACATTTGATTTGATCTATTTTTGTGCATATTTTGATTAAATAATCATGTTGGTATGAATGAATCGATGAAGATTATCAGAAAATGAACATTTTTTAACAAACTCAAAAAAATGATTTTTTGTTTTGACCATTACCGCAAGTAGAATACAATATTTTATCTACGAACTTATATAGATTCCTTTCCGTATTTGTTGTTTAAACATTGATGATGTGCTGATTGATTGAGGTGTACACGATTATCAACATATTCCTCAGCATTCCTCAGGCTTATTTGCAAACACGCATACATTATGAAGAATACCTTATTTTGATTGCTGCCACGTTGAACGAATGAACTATATTTAATAATGTTGTCAAAAATCCGGGCTACGATATACGCGAAAAAACAAAAGTGAGTTAATAAAACAGAACGACGGTCGTCCCTTTTTTCATTGCCCACTCAACTCAACTTTCTCCACATTATACGAATTTAAAAAAGTTTGCTGTAATATTTGTTCGACGAAGCCTCGTGCGGTATTAAGATTGAAATAAAGAGACCCCTTATGGACTCCGGGGACCATTAAGTGAACTTTATTTGGCATGTGGCTCGGGGTTACGGTTTAATATCTGTGGTTCAGCGAACGTCATTCATTTCAGTTAGTCGCTTATTCCCCGGAGCCTATTGCTCGCTTTATTGCGGCTTCTTTCCTTCCACATTTCATCTTAATTTATAGTTTTTCTCAGTAAATTTCTCATATAACCACCTATTTCTCACCTCCAATTCCTTTCTTAATATCTTCGAAATTAAATCATTAACATACAACAATAAATCTAGCGTCGTCGAATTTAATCTACCGAGCTTATAAGTCGTATTAAACGATCATGAAAATTGACAAGATTTCTCGTGAAAATATAATTTATTAATCTAGGTATATCAAAAAATTCTTCCACGCTACAAAGTTTTGTAAAGAATTCAACCATCTCATTAGACTGGAATTTCTTTGTTATACTTTCTTTTAATTTCGTAATGGATTTTTGTTTCACTCGTATACCACGCCGAAAGAAATTCTGGGAAACAAGATCGATAAAAAAATATGAGGTACGGAAAAAAGTCTGTACTATGTGCCGATTAAACGAAATCACTTTTTTAGGGTCCTCGCTGCATCAACTTCGCACACATTTTCCTCACATTTGTCACGATCTCAGGATCATTCCGAAACTAATACTAAGCTCCATTTTCTTTGGTCTTGCCGTTCAAAGATGCGACGGTTCGTCTTCCACATTTCCCTACCTCCTAGGAACAGCTTTTGCCACTAAAAGAAACCCTCTAGCCACGGCAATATCTCCATAAACCTGCTTAATCATTTCGTGAGTTTCTTTGTCCTATTCACCAGGCTTCAAACAAAATTTGATCGCTTATCGCTGCTCCGGCTTCATTATTCTCCGTGTCGAGTTGTTTCGACTGGGGTTCATAGCACAAGCGATCTGTTCTCTTCAACGACCAGGAGTCGATTTTTTCCTGCGTTCCTGATACCCGTAGCCTCCGTTCTTTCACACGTTTACTCAGGAAAAATTCAGTCTTACCACTTTCAGACCCTGTAGATGCGATGGTTCGTCTTCCACATTTCCCTACCTCCTAGGAACAGCTTTTGCCACTAAAAGAAACCCTCTAGCCACGGCAATATCTCCATAAACCTGCTTAATCATTTCGTGAGTTTCTTTGTCCTATTTACCAGGCTTCAAACAAAATTTGATCGCTTATCGCTGCTCCGGCTTCATTATTCTCCGTGTCGAGTTGTTTCGACTGGGGTTCATAGCACAAGCGATCTGTTCTCCTCAACGACCAGGAGCCGATTGTTTCCTGCGTTCCTGATATCCATAGCCTCCATTCTTTCACACGTTTACTCAGGAAAAATTCAGTCTTACCACTTTCAGACCCTGTAGATGCGATGGTTCGTCTTCCACATTTCCCTACCTCCTAGGAACAGCTTTTGCCACTAAAAGAAACCCTCTAGCCACGGCAATATCTCCATAAACCTGCTTAATCATTTCGTGAGTTTCTTTGTCCTATTCACCAGGCTTCAAACAAAATTTGATCGCTTATCGCTGCTCCAGCTTCATTATTCTCCGTGACGAGTTGTTTCGACTGGGGTTCATAGCACAAGCGATCTGTTCTCTTCAACGACCAGGAGTCGATTGTTTCCTGCGTTCCTGATATCCATAGCCTCCATTCTTTCACACGTTTACTCAGGAAAAATTCAGTCTTACCACTTTTAGACCCTGTAGTTTAAATAAAATAGTTTAAAATCACTGATAATCAAGATTTTATAGTGCTGAAAGACAAGACAAATACCAATAGTAAATTTTTTTGAAAACCTAATTATAACCTCAACATCTTATATAACAATTTCGAATATATTTTTAGTATATCTTCCCTGGGGCTTTACTTATGAAAAATGGCTAAAAATGTCGTTTTTTGGATATTGCTCATAATTGGGTCAAATGTACTTCCATAAAACTTGAATAAATATACTTCTTTTTTTTTATTTTCTCGTGTCTTGTTACAAATTGATGAATATTACTTTTGTATATTTTTCATTCCATAAAATACTTATTCGTGATATGAAAATATTAAATGACATTCCGGTAGAATTTGATGCTAATTTTTTTCAGGAGAACAGAAAGTCATTACTCCTGATATCTCCATAGAACTCTCTTCTTACTGTTATCCTGATACAAAATCAGATTATTAGTGACACATCCTGACTTTCTGATTGAAACTACAAGCTTTCTTTAATGACAATAAGAATCGGTTTTAAGATAACAAAAGGTTAGGAATTGATTGCTTCTTACATTTTCAGCACACTTCCTCACATTCGGGTGATATTAATTCGATACATTTTCTCATTAAGCTTTGACACAATGTTCCATTACGTAATCAAGGAATATACGGCAACGTTTCTCGATGAAAAGTTTGAAATTCTTGTTCAATTGCAGTTCGGAGGTCGGGAAGGTTGCGTGATCCTCTTGCAAAAACGCGATCTTGGGAAGGCCCTAAGAAAAAATCACATAACCGCGCGGGCCACTCAACTATTCCTCGTCTGCCTATCCATTTTCCAAAATAAACGTAAATCTTCGAGCATTCCCAGATAACTTTGACTAATCACGTGACCCAGGTAGGTTCAATTCTTCTTTAATGAGGACGTGAGGATTCTTGTCGTACTGGAATGTACTTCCATAAATATACTTCTCTATTTTTTATTTCTTCATGAATATTATTTTGTATATTTTTCATTCGATAAAACGGGTATTTTTAATAAGAAAATGTTGAACGACATTCTGGTAAAATTTGAAGCTATCAACAGATGGTAATTTTCTTCAGGAGAACAGAAGGTTATTGCTCCTGATATCTCTTTTCTGTTATCCTGATACAAAATAAGGTTATTACAGACACATCCTAACTTTCTAGTTAAAACTATAAGCTTCTCTGATGTGAATCAGATTCTGTGTTCTAGTCATTTTACCCCTGATAAACCCCAAATATTTATAAAGTACAAACGGTTCAATTACTGTGAATTCCCAATAAATTTCTCTTGGCATTAGGTTGACAAATACACAATATATTTGTATATTAAGTATAGAGTTTTTATACTTTGTAGAACGTTTAAATAAAACTTGACTGTATTGGATAATATTAAATTTAATTAAACATCGGAGAATCCTGGATATTCTGTAATAAAATTCCCGATAAATCTGTTTCATTTTCAATTTATAACGGCCGATCTCAGAGAATTCAACCATTGTCTAATACATTTAAACAAGTAGCTCGAAGCTGGCCGTGAACAACCATGAATATTGGAAGGGACACTCATATAATCCAATTAAAATTGGTCACAGGGGAACCATGTATGACTGTTATCTACCTAAGCTGCAAACCACTCATAATTTACATATTTAATATAGGATAAACTGGCTGAGGCAATATTGTATTCCCTAGGCTTGACTCGAATTTTAGAATACTATAAGCATATTTAACAGCTCAAATCCTCGATGGTATATTTGGATGTATTTCTCGTTGTCTGCCGATGGAATCCGTTCCAATTTCGATAGGCCAGGTACGTCTGCACAAATGTTTATCTCAATTTCTATCAGTGGGGATAATGAAGAACCGAGTGGGCAACTAAGAACGGCCGTCGAACTTAGATGAGAAACGGATTATATTACACCTTCTGGGGAAAAAATAATAACCGTAGTGGCCCTGAAAATGGGTTTCAATTGAGGCCCATCGTATATCAACGAAGAGCTTCAAATTCTTCTTCAATTGCAGCTCAAATCTCTGGAAGGCTTTGTGGTTCTTTTTGCTAAAACCCGGTCCTTGAGAAGGTCTTACAGGAAAAAATCACAGGGTATCAGGTCGTATGGTCATTCGGGTCATTCAACGAGTCCTCGTCTGCCCAACCGTTCTCTAAAATCACAGTGCTGGATCGTTCTCCATTTGTCCGCGTAAAAACTTCCAGATAAGTGACCCAGGCAGATTCGATTCTTCTTTAAATGACGACGTGAGGATTCTGGTCGTTCCAGTACACGCAGTTATGCCGCAGTTTGAAGGTTGCATCACAAAATGAAATGCTGCAACTGCGGATCATTCTGACTGCATCTTAGTTACCACTTGTAAAAAAGCAACGCCAGCGCCACCTTTTCCATATTTTGGGTAGTTATTACAGATACAGATCGTCCAGAATGCGGCGCATCGTCAACAGAGCCCGTTTTTATGAATTTCCGGTACGTCTTCCATACAGTTGATCGATTTGATAGCGGCGAGTTCGGAAATTGTTATCGGAAAACATAGTTTCGTAATCCGCAGATACGATGTAGCAAAAAATTCTTCTTGAAACGTGAATTTGTATCGGTTATTCATTCTAAAAACTCGTCTACTCGACGAGCACGTGTTATCACGACACAGTGAAAACTATCCGGAGCTTCGTTTGAATTTTTATCGACAGAGTTGCCAGACTTATGAGCGTTGTCGGACTTATACCTATTTTTCCAGAGCGCAGCGTCACTTGACTTATACAGAGCTCTAAATAGATATTACAGTGTACTTGATATAAAGAATAATATTGGATATACAAAGAACAAACAGAAATATGTCATCAACATTTTTGTTTCATCTATTCCTTTCATATTTTGTTACGTTATTGCCTGGTCTAATATAATAAGAGCGTTCTTCATCGTCTACCGTTAAATTTCGAGAAATTTCATATTCACCGCTCGAATGTTACGTTGAAAAGCAATAAAAATCAATTTGTATGGGGAATGTTCTCCTATTTGGACTTCGTGTTGTGATTTATACACAACCCAAGGTAGGAGTTGCTGAAAACAAACATTTTTTTTGTTCGGCTTGAAAAACTCTTTATATTAATGTATCATACTTTTTCTGCGTAAGTATAGTCATTTATATTTTGTTCTAGAATTTTCTTTTTCACGGTTTTAGGACTGGAGGGTCGGGGGAAATAATAACCGCAGAGAAAAGTAAATACTAGCGCAATTAGTAGAGAACGGTTTCAACGTACAAAGTGGCGGAACGGCTCTCACAAATGGTTCAAAGCATGTAGAAAAATTACCCTTCACATGAAAAAAAAAAATAGTATGATTGAGGGAAACCAACAACATCACTATGACACTAAAATCTGTCTGGCAGGTCACACGGAATATGCCTTCTAAGCCTTCGCTGGGAGGTCTTATTAGAAGTTGAACCAATGTCTTGGGATGGGTTTCCGTGCAGTAAGAATATTTTTGGTAGAAACAACCAATAGCGCTGTTGAGTATATATACCAAGGAAATTGAGTACTTTCGATTGAAAACCTTTCTAGAATAGAGTTGGATACAGTGCCCCATAGTTGAATACTATAACTATAAATGGATTTTAGTGTGACTTCGTATATTAACAGCTTGTTGTCGATTGTTAGTTGGGATTTTCGACATATTAACCAATACAATTTTAGACCCAATTGCTTTCTCTTGATTAGTATGTGTGTGCTCTAAGTTAGTCGTCAGTCCTGATGAATTCTAAGGTATTTTGTACTCTTTAACAGGTTCCTCTCCGTTGGGTGTATGTAACTTGCATAGATTTTTTCTCATTTACTTTTGTTCTCCAAGTTTTTAGTCACAAGGAAATGACGTTCAAGTTTTTATGCAATATATGAGAGGCCATAGTTGGGTCCTGGTGGAACTCCTGACATAATTGGATGTAATCTTGGATTTTTTGACTTGAAAGTGTCTGTTCTGCAAGTAGGTTTTTTCTGATTTTATGTAGTAGTCCATCGTGCCAGACCTTGTCGAATGCCTAGATGATATCTAAAGAGGCAGATAAGCAATAATCTCTATCTTCAAAAGATTTGTACACTGTTTTTGTGAGTCGATGAACTTGTTCTATGGGGAAAGTTGCTCTCTAAATCCAAACTGATGGTTAGGTATTAATCCGCTGGCTCTATTTTCCCAATCAGTTGTTTTTCAAGAAGTTTTGACATAACTGGTGATAGGCTTATCGGTCTGTGAGATGTAGTGTCTTCAAGAGGTTTCCCTGGCTTAAGCATTTGTATAATTTGGGCTACCTTCCACAAAACTGGAAAATAACCCGTTTTTAATACTGCATTCTACAATTGTGTTAGAAACTTCAGCCCCTTATTTGATAGTTCCTTCAGAATTAGATCATATCCGTGCGATTTTTTAACATTCTACTGTTGTATTAATTTTTTGACATGTTTTGACCTGGGTTACGGTGAATTTTTCGATGAGGGGCTCTAGTAAATATGGAGATTCCAGAAAATCTTTGACTTCGGTCTCAATATAGAAGTTGTTTTCTATGGAGTTGGGACTGAAGACTTGTTCTAAGTGTTTTGCAAACACGTAAACTTTGTCTTGGCTTTTTTTTGATCTTCAGGAGTGCGGATAGTAGGATTTGTAAGATGGGGTCTATTTAGTTTTTTCATAGTTTTCCATAAGCCTTAATCAGTTGCTTCTGTTGAGGTTAAACTCCTGAGGTAGTTCTATTATTGTTGAGTTGGGTTCTCAGTTCCAAAGTTGCCTGATTCAACTTAGTATTGTCAGCGGGAGCGTGCGTTCTTTGTCAAATTCTCCTTATCCTGGAAATTATCCTGGAAAGAGTTTTGGGTGTGGTTAATTTATCTTTAATTAGTGTTGAGCCATAGGTTGCTGCTTGGATCGATTGTATAAGATATCAAACCAATGTTTTCTCCAGTTTTTAATGGAATTTGGAAATCCAGCAAGCTATCCAAATGAGCACGAAAGACATTCCAATTGGTATATATGTTGCTTGATCCTGTGTTCAGCAGATAGTTCAGAACTAGATTGTGCATCTAGACATTCTTCTGAACTGCCCTTGTAAACTCTCAGGTCTACTAGATCAGGAAATTTATTCCAGTTTGCCAATAGGACGGTTCACCAGTTGATATGGATCTTATTTATTAAACCAATAAAAACAAATAATTACTGCATCGTGTGTGAAATATTAGCGATCTGGTTGCGATATCGCCGTTGGACGCGTTTCATTTTTTTTTTCTAAAACAGGTTTATTCAAATTATGTTTTTTTTCAATAAGTGATATAACCCTAATATAAACGTTCGTTAATGGGCGCTTTATGCTAATAACAACCACTGTAGACCGCAAGGACTCTTAGTTATAAGATTTATCGAAGCGTTAGATTCAATTTATTTTATGAGGAATCGATAATTCGAGAAATTAGTTCGGTTCTACTGGTCTGTATGGTTTAATCCTTAAGGCCAATTATTCCAATAACGATCTTGATTAATATTTATCCTGCGGAATTGAATTTTCAGAAATTGTGTAGGTGCAATACACAGATCCGACTATATACCAAATCTGTTGAACAAACCGGTTGGTGGATAGAATTTTGATTACCATGATGAAACACAATTTTTTCAAGACACAACGCTGGTGTTAACTAGTTCAGAAATAACGATAAGACGTTAAGAAGCCTCTACAGAATATTTTTGAACTAACCAATGGAGTTTGGTCCTTTCAGGAAAGGAATAAATGAAATAATAGATTACAATCTTGTATGTATGTATGTGTGTTTAAAATGAAATGCCTTGGAAGCAAATCCATTAGCCATAATTTTTTTCAATGATTCTACTTTAATATTAATTATAATATCCTTGATAAAATTAACTAATAGATCTAAAGTACATCGGTTATATATGCTTAAAAGGTGTGTGCGAATCAAAGTTAGGGAGTAGTTTCGTTTAATAAGTGACTATAACAAATTGTTTGTTTCATTACTGTCTGCTGCATCCGAAAAGAATTTGATTGAGATCAGTACAAGAATTATCATCGCCAGTACAGGCTGGTGATTGTATAATAGCTTGGAAATATGGTCGAGGTATCTCCCATGACCAGTCTTCGTTCCAAATATACTAGTATGGAATAGGACATTTCATTTTTTAGCGATAAGTCTCTTTTATAGCACAAAGTGTTGATCTAGAGTCAGATAAAATCATACCCTCACACATTTTTATTTGACTTCAACCAGGAAAGACACTGTGAGATAGCATACAGGTCTGCAATGAATATGCTATATGTATATCGAGTAATCTGATTCGTGAAGATTTACTTTGTATTCTGAATGTATACTGGCATATCCAACACAATCCATCGTGTTAGTTCCATCAGTACGCTCCAGAAGTACCTGGCCTGACATAAGTTGATGCCAGTTGCTTGAAAAATACCACAGTATTAGAAAGTACACAATCTATACAGCAAATGTTTTCAATGACCTACAAAATTTGGACAGGAGAAAGCTGTGCGCAGGATGGATGTAGAGTTTGTTCACAATGGAACAAAAACAGCGTCTTGAAGATGTTTCTATCAAAACAATGGACTGAAAGTTGAGAACCGGCTCCAAAGAAGGCGAAGACCGTTCCATTTGCTGGCAAGTTTAACGTTTGAGCGAAGAAATCAAGCAAACACGGCCGCATTTGGTAAAGAAGAAAGTGTTTCATCAAAACTTTGCTCCAACTCACACATCCGTTATTGCAATGACCAAAATCAATGAATTAAAGCTTAAATCGCACCCTATTCGCCAAATTAAGCCCCCTTAATTATTTTTTGTTTCCAAAAATGTCTCGGTGGTCAAAGATTTTCCAAAAATGAATGGCTATTTTGAGAGGCTTGACTTTTCTCATTATAAAAACGGTATCTCTGGGAAAAGTATATATTTTTCGAAAATTTTTGTGTTTTCTTTGTTAGACCAGGTACTCTGGGACCATCATCGTATATATTATTGTCTTGTCAGCAAACTCTGTAAGTATGGGTTTCAACAAGATTGAATTAATGCGACTAGATTCGTATAATTGGGGATTATGAGTTTGTAGACTTCACGTATAGCTTGATAAGGAGTGTTATACATCGATAAAGTTCTGTACAAGCTTATCTGCGTTATTGTTCTTGCGGCTGATGAATAAAAATCATCGTCTATCATGAGTTGCTCCACTGAAGAGTGTGAACCAAAATATCTAGCCAGAAAATAGTCGATAATCTTTTTTGTTTTACATTTATCATTCTTATAAAAAAGTGAACTTTTTCATATTTTGTTTTTACCATACTCTCTCCTCGATTCTTCCTTTCTTTGAGGATGACCTCATTAACTGCGTTTTCTGATTGAAAAGCATGAGGTTCCACAACAAACTCGTATTAACAATCAAAATATTCATATAGTGTCGAAAGTGCTACATAATCTAATAACTGCAATGTCCTGATGAGGTTCACATACATTAATGTAACCTCCAATACCTCAAACTTTGAAGTTTCTAGGGTTTCATGTTGTTTAGTAATTCTCTTTTGGATAACTTCTTATACTATGGTGATTTGATACATACTACGGAGAAGTTGTTAACATTCAGGCGTCAGTCGGCGTTGTACTATAGCTATATAAACATTGATTGATGCTCCCGCCAAGTATGATTCAGCTGAAGGCGAAAGTGCTGCAGAAATTCACCAGAGAATGAGTCGTGTGTATGGGGATAACTTCATGAGTGATGGTGTTGTGCGTGAATGGTGTTGAACGTTAAAAATGGCCGAGGACGCAAATCTGATGACCTGGTTCAACGAGAAAATCGCAGATTCATCTTTACTGCTTTGTCTACGGAATTTTCAGAGGTTTCAAGGTATGTTTTGTACTATACATGAATTGATTGGCGGCAAATTTCTTTGAAAAGGATATTGAAAAACTTGTTTTTTATTTATAGCCTATTGGGAGGTTGAAAAAAAAAACGGTCCTCGTCTATTTTACAATATTAGTTTCCTTTGTACCAAGTTTTGCAATTCTGTCACAGTTATTATCATTTTTAATGCTATTATTTAATTTTATATTGGAAAATCAAATTGAAAATTAAACAATCATTCTTACTAAACGCTATTTACGGTTATGTGTATGTAATTATTCAGTAATACAATTTGGGCAATCCTGTATTACATACAAACGTTTCTAAACACGCAGAGACATAAATATTATTTTTATTTTTAGAAACGGAAACTCACAATTCACTCCCTACATTTAAAACATTCCATTAGCTTGATGATGTTGTTAATATTCAAGAAAAATATCAGTTTCTGGATGTGTGTACGTCAAAAGATGCAAATAATCTATTTAATTGCCCAATAATTTATGTATAAGGAATTTAAAGTTATTCACAAAGTTGTTGTGGAAACATTCATGTGCTTAAATTATTCATAAATACGGCAGAGAAATTACACTTTACCATTGACATTATGGGAGTATATAAACGATGGTAATGTAAAATTCTCCGTACCATACCCATATACAATGATTATCACTAAAACACCATGCCGTTATCATGTGAAAATGAGAGAGCATTGACACAATAATGTTAATTTGCATCTGGAGGATGCCTCTGGGTACGTTACGTCTAGTAGCTTACAACAAATTCTCAATGAACATAATATTCCATTACACTAATCATAATCATAATTAACGTTAGTAGTCACCACTAACAACGTATTTATGTTCACTTTGTATTGGAAACACTCACGGCAACGTAGGATCTTTTGTGTTTTCGTAACCAATTACAATTGCAATTCTATTTCAACCAAGTAACTTTCAAACTATTCCGGCTTAGAAATAAACAAAGAAAAAACCAAATACATGAAGATGGCAAGACAAAACGAAAAAGAAATAGATCACATAAGGATACAGAAATAGGTATTTGAAACTGTTCAATTATCTAGGACACACGTTTAAAGAAAGAATATTGAGGATACAAAAAGGATATCAAACTTTTGGAAAAAATGAGAAGTTATTCTAAAACAAAATAAAAATATATAAAACATTAATAAGACCAGTGATTGGGTATGACGTGGAAACAACTATAGTTTATTTCAGAAATGTATAGAGTAATAAAACCTCATTAGGTATGCAAAGGGACCACCCAAAGAATATTAAAGTCACTTTCATAGTTTGGCATTGATTTCATTGTGAAACTCTTTCTTTTTATCAAGTGCAGGTAGTACCACCCGGGTTGGGGTCAATATATGGGTTTAGCCTATTGTTATCCATTCATAAACACTGAAAATAATGTGCCAAAGGCGTGCCGCTAGGATACTCGTAAAAAGAATTTTATTTTAACAGAATAAAACTAATAGGAGGTTAAACGGTACCTATTAAACGCAAAACGTAACTGTATAATCTACTATTTAAGTAATCCCTATACAATATTTCGATATTGACACTTCAGGCCAGAAAACAAACTTTTCCTAATTCTCTTACTTGTAATTACTTGTAATTCTAATATTACAAACGAAACTATTTCATGACCGACACCGAAATTGAGCCGAACTGGACGGAATTCACGATTTTATTACTCTATACCCTTCTGAATTAGACTATAAAAAGGAAGAAGAAACTACTGTGAACTATACTGAAATATTACAGGAGATTGAAAGGGAGGATTAAAGAGCAATAAAGAAATTAAAAGATGACTGAATTGGGCAGGACATATCTTGAGAAGAAAACCTACAGAAATAAGGAGGAGGATAACACAATGGAAACCTCTATGTCCAAGAGGCAGAGGCAGACCAAGAAATACATAAAGAAACAAAATGACAAAAAAAGAAGTTACTAGAATCCTAGAAGTGGTAGACTGGAAAGCAAAATGCAAAATTGAAAGGAATAAGGAAAGCTGGGAAACAGAAATATGATCAACAAAAAGAACAAGGGGAGTAATCCACCCCAACAAAGCGCTATAATCAGCATAACGATGATATTCTTTATTCCATATATTTACTAGCTTCTCCGGTATTTTCTATGAATATTACATCATCTGCATTTAGTAACGAATTTTTCAGAACTAGTTTCAGATATTTGTAGCTGTAGTCTGGAAATATTCTAGTTAATAGCTGCAGCTTTAACAGAGATAGTTTCTATTTATAATAAATATGGTTTGAAAAAACTAAAAAACACGCTTTTAAAACAAATCAAACAAAAAAATTCAAAATAATTCTCAAAATAAGCTTGTAACAATAATCAACATATTGCAAAAAAGCGCCCCACGCATCACAATTAGTATTTTGAACTTATTTTGAAAATTATTTTGAACTTTTCGTTTAATTTGTTTTAAAAGCGTGTTTTTTAGTTTTTTCAAACCATATTTATTATAAATAAAGAGAATCTCTATTAAATATGTAGCTATTGATTAGATTATTTCGTTATTCTATTCAGATCTTGATGTAAAAGCCCTACAGCTACAAATATCTGAAACCAGTTTTAAAAAATTCGTTACTAAATGCAGATGATGTAATATTTATAAAAAATACTAGAAATAAGCTACTAAATATATGGAATAAAGAAATCAGCATCATCATTAAGCCGATTATAACGCTTTATGCGCTTACAAATTCTAATGATAGTCGGAAGGAGCCAAATCTGGTGAATAAGGGGGGTGTTGTAGTAATTCAAACCCTAAATAACGAATTTTTTGCATGGCAACATTAGATTTGTGTGCAGGGGCGTTGTTCTGCAAAAACACTACACTTTTGGATAGCTTTCCGCGTCTTTTCTCTTCAATTTTTTTTCGTAGAAGGGTCAGTAATATCGAATAGTAATCTCCAGTTATTGTTCTACCCTTATCCAAAAAATCAATCATGATTACACCATGGAAATCCCAAAAAACTGAAGCAAGAACTTTTCCAGTAGATTTTTGGACACGAAACTTCTTAGGTCTTGGAGAACCAGAGTGGCGCAATTCCCTCGATTGTTGCTTTGTTTCTGGATCCTAGAAATGTACCCAAGTCTCATCCATAGTAACAATTCGGCTTAAGAAGTCTACATCGTATTCAAATCGAGCACAGATCGAACGCGATGCTTCTACCCTTGCACGCTTTTGGTCAACATTCAGACATTTGGAGATCCATTGTGCAGCAATTTGACGTGAATTCTATGATGAACGCGTTCGTATGAAATATTCAGTGCTTCAGATAACCGTTTTAGCCCAATTCGACGGTCTGATGAAATCATGTCATGAACTGAATCGATATTTTCAGGGACTGACACAAAAACTGGCCTATATTATAAAAAATTTGTAGACAAAAGTCCATGTCGTTTACAGAGTAGAAGGCACTTTCCAGTAAATATGCCCTCAAATTATTGCGGAATGCGGGAAAAGATGATATCGTCGATTTTATTCCAATTGGCAAGTGATTGTGCATATTTTTGCGTTGTAAAATATTGAGCCCTACAAGCTGACTTCTGTTTGTAAGGTATGACTTAAACCATACGAGAAATGTTTCCCTGAAACCTTAGTACTGCAATTTATCATTTAAAATATCATGATTAACACAATCGATGTTAAATAGATTGTTAATTGAATCATTGTCGTCAATTTAAAGTTGTTAATAAAATACCTCGTATTTGATGAATGATTAAGGATCTATACATCTTTGATAGATGTGAAAAATAAGAAATTCCAGTTCCAATTTAATTTTTTCTGACGTTTATCCCTACTTGACATAAAGACTAATTTAATTGGCACATACAATATACTTTACAGTAAACAGAAATGAGATTATTGAAATTTTCTAAATACTCAATTCTCAAAAACCAAAATTAGGTCCAATCAAGCAGAAATGGAGTCTAAAAATGAAAATTTGAATCGAGAATTGTTCATCTTTTACGCGAGTCGTTTTACGTGCAATAAGAGTTATTTTTTTTTCTAGTTAATTAGTCCCCATCTATTAGTTTCGAAGTTAATTTTTGTTGAACGCTCTAATGATAATATTCCGAGCTAGTTGATGGTCTCATAAATAAGGAAAATCTTAATTGGGAGAATTGCGTGTTTTAATTTCCGGCATCATCAAATGATTCCAAACGTCCTCGTTTCATTGAGCATAGGTTGTGTTTAGTTAAAGAGAAATAGCAATTTCGGCCAAATGGAACAAAATACCTTACAATTTGCATCAAAGAGAAAAGGATTTCTACACAGTGCTTTATATTCCTAGATATTACACTGAAAAGTGTGTATTCTAAGCAATTTATTGTGGCATCAATGCTTTCAATGCATTTTTACATGTGAATTTTAATTGTGGCACAAAGTTTTGTGAAACCAAGCCCATAAAACTGTAAAAAGTAACAAAGACGCAGCTAATAAGCAAACGTCGACTTATTGGTAGAGATTTGACGCTTGAAGATAGTTGAAGGTCTTCCACCCGCATGGTTAGAAGACTTCTTTGAACCTTCTACCACCATTCGCACATTAACAAATCGAAACGTCGAGTAGAGGTATCTAAAAATCTTCTTGCTCTATTGAAAAACGATTTTTTTAGGCGCGGCATCAATGCTTTCAATTTTTACATGTGAATTTTAATTGTGGCACAAAGTTTTGTGAAACCAAGCCCATAAAACTGTAAAAAGTAACAAAGACGCAGCTAATAAGCAAACGTCGACTTATTTGTAGAGATTTGACGCTTGAAGATAGTTGAAGGTCTTCCACCCGCATGGTTAGAAGACTTCTTTGAACCTTCTACCACCATTCGCACATTAACAAATCGAAACGTCGAGTAGAGGTATCTAAAAATCTTCTTGCTCTATTGAAAAACGATTTTTTTAGGCGCGGCATCAATGCTTTCAATTTTTACATGTGAATTTTAATTGTGGCACAAAGTTTTGTGAAACCAAGCCCATAAAACTGTAAAAAGTAACAAAGACGCAGCTAATAAGCAAACGTCGACTTATTTGTAGAGATTTGACGCTTGAAGATAGTTGAAGGTCTTTCACCCGCATGGTTAGAAGACTTCTTTGAACCTTCTACCACCATTCGCACATTAACAAATCGGAACGTCGAGTAGAGGTATCTAAAAATCTTCTTGCTCTATTGAAGAACGATTATTTTAGGCGCGGCATCCATGCTTTCAATTTTTACATGTGAATTTTAATTGTGGCACAAAGTTTTGTGAAACCAAGCCCATAAAACTGTAAAAAGTAACAAAGACGCAGCTAATAAGCAAACGTCGACTTATTTGTAGAGATTTGACGCTTGAAGATAGTTGAAGGTCTTCCACCCGCATGGTTAGAAGACTTCTTTGAACCTTCTACCACCATTCGCACATTAACAAATCGGAACGTCGAGTAGAGGTATCTAAAAATCTTCTTGCTCTATTGAAAAACGATTTTTTTAGGCGCGGCATCAATGCTTTCAATTTTTACATGTGAATTTTAATTGTGGCACAAAGTTTTGTGAAACCAAGCCCATAAAACTGTAAAAAGTAACAAAGACGCAGCTAATAAGCAAACGTCGACTTATTTGTAGAGATTTGACGCTTGAAGATAGTTGAAGGTCTTCCACCCGCATGGTTAGAAGACTTCTTTGAACCTTCTACCACCATTCGCACATTAACAAATCGGAACGTCGAGTAGAGGTATCTAAAAATCTTCTTGCTCTATTGAAAAACGATTTTTTTAGGCGCGGCATCAATGCTTTCAATTTTTACATGTGAATTTTAATTGTGGCACAAAGTTTTGTGAAACCAAGCCCATAAAACTGTAAAAAGTAACAAAGACGCAGCTAATAAGCAAACGTCGACTTATTTGTAGAGATTTGACGCTTGAAGATAGTTGAAGGTCTTCCACCCGCATGGTTAGAAGACTTCTTTGAACCTTCTACCACCATTCGCACATTAACAAATCGGAACGTCGAGTAGAGGTATCTAAAAATCTTCTTGCTCTATTGAAGAACGATTATTTTAGGCGCGGCATCCATGCTTTCAATTTTTACATGTGAATTTTAATTGTGGCACAAAGTTTTGTGAAACCAAGCCCATAAAACTGTAAAAAGTAACAAAGACGCAGCTAATAAGCAAACGTCGACTTATTTGTAGAGATTTGACGCTTGAAGATAGTTGAAGGTCTTCCACCCGCATGGTTAGAAGACTTCTTTGAACCTTCTACCACCATTCGCACATTAACAAATCGGAACGTCGAGTAGAGGTATCTAAAAATCTTCTTGCTCTATTCAAAAACGATTTTTTTAGGCGCGACATCAATGCTTTCAATTTTTACATGTGAATTTTAATTGTGGCACAAAGTTTTGTGAAACCAAGCCCATAAAACTGTAAAAAGTAACAAAGACGCAGCTAATAAGCAAACGTCGACTTATTTGTAGAGATTTGACGCTTGAAGATAGTTGAAGGTCTTCCACCCGCATGGTTAGAAGACTTCTTTGAACCTTCTACCACCATTCGCACATTAACAAATCGGAACGTCGAGTAGAGGTATCTAAAAATCTTCTTGCTCTATTCAAAAACGATTTTTTTAGGCGCGACATCAATGCTTTCAATTTTTACATGTGAATTTTAATTGTGGCACAAAGTTTTGTGAAACCAAGCCCATAAAACTGTAAAAAGTAACAAAGACGCAGCTAATAAGCAAACGTCGACTTATTTGTAGAGATTTGACGCTTGAAGATAGTTGAAGGTCTTCCACCCGCATGGTTAGAAGACTTCTTTGAACCTTCTACCACCATTCGCACATTAACAAATCGGAACGTCGAGTAGAGGTATCTAAAAATCTTCTTGCTCTATTGAAGAACGATTATTTTAGGCGCGGCATCCATGCTTTCAATTTTTACATGTGAATTTTAATTGTGGCACAAAGTTTTGTGAAACCAAGCCCATAAAACTGTAAAAAGTAACAAAGACGCAGCTAATAAGCAAACGTCGACTTATTTGTAGAGATTTGACGCTTGAAGATAGTTGAAGGTCTTCCACCCGCATGGTTAGAAGACTTCTTTGAACCTTCTACCACCATTCGCACATTAACAAATCGGAACGTCGAGTAGAGGTATCTAAAAATCTTCTTGCTCTATTGAAAAACGATTTTTTTAGGCGCGGCATCAATGCTTTCAATTTTTACATGTGAATTTTAATTGTGGCACAAAGTTTTGTGAAACCAAGCCCATAAAACTGTAAAAAGTAACAAAGACGCAGCTAATAAGCAAACGTCGACTTATTTGTAGAGATTTGACGCTTGAAGATAGTTGAAGGTCTTCCACCCGCATGGTTAGAAGACTTCTTTGAACCTTCTACCACCATTCGCACATTAACAAATCGGAACGTCGAGTAGAGGTATCTAAAAATCTTCTTGCTCTATTGAAAAACGATTTTTTTAGGCGCGGCATCAATGCTTTCAATTTTTACATGTGAATTTTAATTGTGGCACAAAGTTTTGTGAAACCAAGCCCATAAAACTGTAAAAAGTAACAAAGACGCAGCTAATAAGCAAACGTCGACTTATTTGTAGAGATTTGACGCTTGAAGATAGTTGAAGGTCTTCCACCCGCATGGTTAGAAGACTTCTTTGAACCTTCTACCACCATTCGCACATTAACAAATCGGAACGTCGAGTAGAGGTATCTAAAAATCTTCTTGCTCTATTGAAAAACGATTTTTTTAGGCGCGGCATCAATGCTTTCAATTTTTACATGTGAATTTTAATTGTGGCACAAAGTTTTGTGAAACCAAGCCCATAAAACTGTAAAAAGTAACAAAGACGCAGCTAATAAGCAAACGTCGACTTATTTGTAGAGATTTGACGCTTGAAGATAGTTGAAGGTCTTCCACCCGCATGGTTAGAAGACTTCTTTGAACCTTCTACCACCATTCGCACATTAACAAATCGGAACGTCGAGTAGAGGTATCTAAAAATCTTCTTGCTCTATTGAAAAACGATTTTTTTAGGCGCGGCATCAATGCTTTCAATTTTTACATGTGAATTTTAATTGTGGCACAAAGTTTTGTGAAACCAAGCCCATAAAACTGTAAAAAGTAACAAAGACGCAGCTAATAAGCAAACGTCGACTTATTTGTAGAGATTTGACGCTTGAAGATAGTTGAAGGTCTTCCACCCGCATGGTTAGAAGACTTCTTTGAACCTTCTACCACCATTCGCACATTAACAAATCGGAACGTCGAGTAGAGGTATCTAAAAATCTTCTTGCTCTATTGAAAAACGATTTTTTTAGGCGCGGCATCAATGCTTTCAATTTTTACATGTGAATTTTAATTGTGGCACAAAGTTTTGTGAAACCAAGCCCATAAAACTGTAAAAAGTAACAAAGACGCAGCTAATAAGCAAACGTCGACTTATTTGTAGAGATTTGACGCTTGAAGATAGTTGAAGGTCTTCCACCCGCATGGTTAGAAGACTTCTTTGAACCTTCTACCACCATTCGCACATTAACAAATCGGAACGTCGAGTAGAGGTATCTAAAAATCTTCTTGCTCTATTCAAAAACGATTTTTTTAGGCGCGACATCAATGCTTTCAATTTTTACATGTGAATTTTAATTGTGGCACAAAGTTTTGTGAAACCAAGCCCATAAAACTGTAAAAAGTAACAAAGACGCAGCTAATAAGCAAACGTCGACTTATTTGTAGAGATTTGACGCTTGAAGATAGTTGAAGGTCTTCCACCCGCATGGTTAGAAGACTTCTTTGAACCTTCTACCACCATTCGCACATTAACAAATCGGAACGTCGAGTAGAGGTATCTAAAAATCTCCTTGCTCTATTGAAAAACGATTTTTTCATATACATCGTTACTTTCGATGTCAAATATATTTATCCAAATAACCCGAACATAACTGTCGCGAAGAAAGTTCGATTCGAGCGGAAAATCTTCTTGGTGTCTGGTGGATTTATGATCCGAAGTGAATCTATGAGGTTTTAAGGGAGAAAAATTAAAGTTCAGTTGATTGAAAGCGAATTTTCTCACAATACGACAATAAGATTGAAGAACCTGTTGGTATTGAACTTTTATTACATCCAGCTTTTATTACGGATCTTGCATCGTCAGATAGCTATTTATTCAGATCTACTTGAGACGCTTAGTTTCTTATAAAGTTCTCTATTTATATTTTAATAACTTTTAGTTTCTTCTGTTATTCTAGTCCAATTTATGCTTTTCAACTAATCAATTCTTCCTTGTCTTTTCTCTGTTTGTCTATCCACATTATCCTTGGTTGTTCCATTTTTTAATTCTTTCCTTCACATTCCTTTTCCATGGAAATCTTCGGTGGACGAAGTTCTTGGTGAACCAATTCGTTATTTTCCGACCAGTTGATCTCTTCTACAGCTTTTTCTACATTATTGTTAATTGCTGTTTTTCGTATGAAAAAATTTTGACAATAATTACATACAAAGAACTAAAAATCTTTGTATGAATGAAATAAAATTTGATTATTCGGCAGTTTCTAAGCAAAAGGTTCGTTGTTTATTTACAGATATAAAATATAGTTTATATATCAAAGAAAAAACTAATAAAAAGTTTAGAAAAGAGAAATTTAGTGTAATATATATATAAATACTTTGCAAAATGACCTTTATAATAAAAGTGAAATATCTCTTTCTCAGTGTATAACCAAGTATCAAGTAAAAGGAAATTCCCGAACAAGGTTTCATTGTACACAAGTACCGAAGAATTCAAAATATTGCTCCTCCTTTGCTTTGATATTGAGGTTGAGGAATTCTTTATTTCCAATGAAAACGTATCAAATGCGCATTGGAGCAAAAAAGCTATTGGTATTGAATTACCTCTGATTATTTCTATTATATTTAGATTATAAAAAAAAAGACCCAATATAAATTTGAATAAAGATAAGGATAATTGAATTTTTGAACTGTCTGAAGATGATACTCTATTATTTAAAAATTAACACTGCTTTGATTAAAGTTTTCTCCTTTATATCTTCTTTCTCCTATTTGCAACAAAAAAAAAACAACCACGTCACGCCTCTCTTAGGATAGAAGAAAATAATTGGACTAAGACTAATAGCGAGAAAGCAGCACTGTTGGGCAAGCATTTGGAGACAGTGTTTCAACCGTTTCCAATGGATACCAATGAAAACAAAGATGCTGAAGCTATTGAATTCTCACAATCCTCTTATTAGGTAGAACTATTGAAAAATTCACCATAGAGCAAGTAACAAACGCTATCACTTAAAGCCGCTTGATACGATCTAATAACAGCTGGAATATTTGCAAAAATTGAGTATCAAAGCCATAAAATACTTAAGTACTAAGTAGACCTATAAGTATGCTACCTGTAATCATCATCACCATCATTGTCCAAAGGAATATAATACCAAATCATCAATTTGGTTCCAGACACGAGCAAGCAACAATTGAACAAGTTCACCGTGTAACTAAAAAAATAAAAGAAGATTTTGAAAACATAAAATATTGTTCTGTAGTGTTTTTAGACATAAATCAGGCCTTTGACATTCTTCATTCCTACCTCCATGATCGCTTTTTCTTCGTTAACTACCATGATGAACAAACACCACTTTACAAAATAAACGCCGGACACACTCGAACATGTCGAAGCGGATTGTTCAAGTTTCCCTGTGCCTTAAACGCCATGTAAATAACTAACAATGTTACGTGATTGTGTCCTTAAATTCTAAACAGTGCTATCTAACTTCCATTTGGTTGTCTCGAACACAAACCTTCTCTGTTCGTATTTTCTTCGCCTTCACTGCTATCCTCTGATTATTCTTGATCATATTCCAATGCAAAACCATTTGAGTTATTTCAAAAATTTTATTATGGCGATGAAGTATATTCAAAACATCTATGAATGGAAGTCGACTTGGTTAATATGGTTGCAGTTTGCAGCGGTTGATTCGTTCGACCCAATTTTCCATGACTCGGCCACTCATTTCGGCCGAAAGGGCTGTTATTTCACTTTGAGCTCTTCAAACGTCATACGATTGCTTATCAATTTTGTTATTAGATAAATCGATTATAACGAGTGCTGTGTGGCGTCTTGTTGGCGCGACAACGATCACCGTTCACAGTAACGTGGCGATCACTATCATCGACGAAAAAATATGGCCCAATGACACCGCCGGCACGCAAATCGCACCAAACAGTGATCGTTTGTGTATGAAATGGTTTTTCATTAAGCACATGTGGATTTTCACCCGCCCAATACCGCATATTTTGTTGATTGACAAACCCATTGAGCCAGAAATGAGCTTCGTCACTGAAGATGATTTTGCGATGAAATCGATCATCTTGGCTCATCTTTTCCAGAGCCGGATTTCTTTAGTAAATCAGTCCACTGAATAAACTGAATTAAAAATTGCCAAGTTCCTATTGGAAAACCCATTAGTTAATACAATCATTAAAATAATATTTCTAACGATCTTCATTGGAATATTTCATTCACTAGGAATTATATACGATTTCTTTTATCCGTTTACATCATTTTGAAAGAGGAAAGTATCTCACTCATACATGGGTGATTCCATTATAACTGTGATATTCAATGTCCTGTATTGTTTTTTTGTACTAGTCATTAATTAATAATCAATTAATAAAAATTTTGTGTTAATTGAATAATTCTTAAGATATTTAAACATTATTTTTATACAATATAACTTGCCACTTAAAGAAAACTTATACTACATCACTTGAATGTCAGTACCGTGTCATGTCCATTCCTAGAATTTACCGATAAATTATTCATTTTTTTTGTCGTAACAAATGATTTAAACTAATTACCTTATAAATTCTAATGTTTATGATCAAACTGAGGAAAATTGATGCACTTGTTGTTTAATATCTTAAGTTACCATGTCAGTACCGTGGATAAATGAGTCAGTACCGTGGAACTCAAAATCCGACATTTGTGTCTTGCTCGTGATACTTTGAAGTTGTAGTAAATTCCTCTTAGAGTTTTATTTTTACAGTAAAATAGATGAATAATATGCATAAAAAAGTTAGAAAAGTTAAATTTTAAAATCTTGAAATTTTGAATACAAAAAATCACAGTTAGAACGGAATCACCCACATATTTTTTTTTTCGAATGTAAATGAACTTTTTTTTATTATGTACGCCATCAAAACATCGCGAAACGACAAAACCGAACCCAGACTTATCGTCATTAACAAATTTAGCAGAAAGCCAAAAAAAATGACTTTTAATTGCATAGAAATGCATAGAGGGAGAGCATGAAAAGCACACATCAAATAACCTATATGAACAAAGGTAAACCTCATCATGCGCTCATTAATTTCGTTAAAATGGAAAAAGCGAGAAAATATTTCTTTTGATATTTCATACTGATTGAATAAAACACATATTCAGTTTTATGCTGGTAAATAACCGGTGGAAAGGCTCTTTTATTTTGGATAATTTCCTAATTCAATTAAATCGGTTGTGAAATGTTTGTACGATTCACCTGACGCGGGAAATGTTTCGGTCACAGATATATTGACATTTTGTCATCTTCTATAGCTGTCAATGTTTTCTTAGTAACGCATATACGGGGTGTAACAAAAAAAAGCGATCCCGTCTCTAGGATAGATAGAAAACTGAAAAATATTTGATGTAAACAATTTTCGTAACGCCGTTCGAAATTAAGATAAAGAGCATTGAAGAAAAAAAACCATCCGATGAATTTGTTTTTATGTCTGACTCTCTTAGAGGGCGCTAGTTACACGGTTCGTAGCAAGTAATTATCTAGATTAGGTTACACCCCTCCGATTTCGTTAAAATTTTAATATGTTATAGAGAAAATTATGCTGAAAAATTTGATGAATATATGTAGGCCGCGAAATCATCCCTTCACCACATAGTTATTCAACCAGAAAAATAATTTATACATCATAGTTTAGCTTCGCATGTCTTCATTACCTTCATTACCACATGTATCATAAAATTTGCAGAGAATTTTGTCTAGTTTGTTTACACACGACTATCGTTAGTAAATCTATGAATATTTGTTTTTTTTATTTGTTTTTGACCCTGAAAAAGATAAAATTTCATGAATTTTGTGTATTGCTGTTTATTGATTGATATTATATGAATATTCTTAGTTCAAATCAGTGGTTAGATTAGGTTAGGTTAGGTTAGGTTAGGTTAAGTTAGTTTAGGTTAGGTTAGGTTAAGTTAGGTTATCTAAACTATGATGTTTTATTTTTCTTTTCCTGGAACTTCAAAGGTGAAAAACTATGTAAAGGGATGATTTTGGATAGTCCTCACAACAACACATTTTTTCCCTCGAACCCTGGAGACGATTTCAAATAGAATACGCCGAGTAGTCCTTAGGACTGCTCTGTGCTAGGAGGTAAGTTCAGTTACGGGCCTATGGACCGGACTGGGGTTGAACTTTAAGAGATGGAATCGCCTTTTTTTGAAATACCTTGTATTATATAATAATTGTGGATGGATTTATCTGTATAGTCTATTTTCATGAATGAAAGAGTAATAAAATGATGAATCCATAGGCGTATCACTATTTTTTCAAGTTATACCTAGAGTAATTTCATATGAAATGATATTTGTATAAATATAATGAATATATAGGGTGTAAAATTATATATTTCACCCAATTCACATAAATACATCATTTACAGATAATTTTATGATCTATAATTTTTCTTTTGGTTGTTTTGATTAAAATTTTTTCCTTATATACTATACAAGAATAACAGGGAATAGAAAAATTTTAGTTATAATTATATTTCGCCGATTCTCAAACTGTTTTAACTAACTATGTATCATCACTAACTTCATTTATTTTTGATCAAATTTAACCGGACTAGAAGACAAATGCAAAAGATCGAATTGACTTTATTTCGACTTGAGTCAAAAATCTGATTCATTAGGTTTTTTTTTGAAATAATTTCATTATAATCTCATACAAAGTACTGCTCTGCTTTTCAGTCCAAGTTTTTCGTGAATATATTTCCAATCAATTGGGTTAAATGTTAAATTACACCCCGTACAACAAATAAAAATTCGAAACCTCATATATTCGATGCATGTTACTAAACTGAACTCCATTATAATTAAATTTTGTTGTAAACTACACAGACGTTGCTGAATAGTTGACTAATTCATGTGCACGCAACATAGGAAAACCGAAATATGTACCACCCTCCGCATATTTTCCATTAGATAGGCCCTAATTGCGTTCAACGATAACATTAAATCACCTGATGTGCGCCAGAGAGTAACATCATCTGCCCACAACGTATACCTACCTACCAAAGGATGTTTTTACGTCGGAATCGCTTCTAATTGATATATTACTCTGCAGGAGGCTGTCACACACTGTTGCGGTCGCCGTTTGCAGGTATAGTTTGCTCCTGGACTTCATTATCATCACATATATCGTGAAATTATTATTTTTTATCAATAGTGTGGGAAGCAAACCACACCAAAAAAAACCTCGCATAAATAAAGGTTTAAAGAGTTTTTGGAGGTTAAAGAAAAAGAACTATACTTTAAAAACATGCCCATTCTTCAATGTCATCTTCTTCGTAATCAAACTGTTCCTTCCTCTCTCTAGTTCTGACTTTATGGTACCTCGACTTCTTTCCTGGAGATTCTCCAAAGAATCTCGATAAATCCTGATATGCAGTTCCAGCCTGGGTCTTTGCTGCATTAAACTCAAATTGCTCACACCCCATTCCAGAACGTTTTTCTGGTTTTGTCAAGTAGATCGATGATGAACAAAAGAAAGTAAATAGGTGACAAGACGCATCCCTAGAGACCTCAAATGTCTCTGAAGTGTGTTCATCGATAGCGACTTGGATGTATCTGTCTTTGAGAAAGCTACTGAGCCAGTTGATGAGTGAGGTCGACAAACGGTACGATCTTAACTTATTTAGAAGGTTGTCATTCCGAACCCTGTTAAAAACCTTCGATATGACCGGTGCGATTGCTCCGGATACCCCATATTTTTCTATAGCTTCACTTCATACGTTGATGACATCGGCCAGGAGATTCTCAAGTGATCTACGTTCACCAAAACCTGTATTGATGATAGCTGATGGTGTTAACAGACTCAAAATATCTCAAGATTTATAGGTTAACGACTTTCTCCCTGACCGTGGCAATGGTTGGATCTAAATTGAACGGTATTTCCAATCTCCAGCAGTATTTTTGCTGTTAACTGCTCTAGTGTCGTTTTTATCAAATCATGGATTGTTTTCTGCAAAGCCCTTGAAAAAGTAAGGAATATAAGCTTGTACATATTGAGGATTCATTGGAATTGAAACAAGAAAACATAAAAAGGAAATTCCTCACATGATTCCTTTTGGTCGATCTATAACACCAAACTTTATCTGGTCTAGGTGGATCCTGTTAGATTTCTAGTTCACACGTTGCTGTTATTAGTTTGTGACCTGATCAATCGACTCTGGTTAGTCGATTGATAAGTTGAATCAATCCGTTACTGTTGGCAAAATCTTGAGCTTCCCACACCTCATCAAGAACCTTGGATGTTGTTTGTTGTTGAGTCCACTTTTCTTTCTGTAGGAGCCAGAATATGAAGTTTCTTTGACTACAGATGCTGGTGTACTGCATTTAAATTGGTATTAAGATACCATATATACCAAAAATCCACCTTAAATATATTTTTGCCCTATAAACCCTCCAGACTAGCTTAACTCCGGAAAATTTTGATCTAGAATGTGCAATGAGGCTTTTTTTTACCTTTCAGGTCATAAAGCAATTTCAGATGCCACATTTTTCCAGCCAAGTTTTTACTTGCAATGCTGCACGTGTAGCTGTAGCCAAAAAAAACTCATAGCTGATTATTTCTTTAGTAAGTTTTAGGATCATCTGTGATGTCTCTAACTTCAGTTGAAGATTCATCTGGTACGAACTACCTTCACGTTTATTTTTCCATGTAAAATTTACCACTGAAATTACGTAAACTCTTGCCTGGCAAGGAAATATTTTTGGAAAGAATTAATATTATTTTTAAATCCGAATTTAATCCGTACATTTCACCGTTTTCAACTCGTAAATTGGACATAAAAATTGCAAACGAAATGACTACATTTTTATTTATTATCAATTTATGAATTTCAAGATCAGTATCATTTTGAACATACAAAAAAAACGGACAGAAAAAATATTATACGGCCTTAATCTCTGAATATAAAAACGTAAATCCAACTGGTCGTTTTGGAAACTTCGTTTAAAAAAAGGATTATTCTGTTTATTTTTTTCTACCCTTCGGCGGTAATATTCGATACAGGTTTTAATAACTTAACAAAGGGCAGTATTTGATGAAAATATCTGTGGACAGTTCCATTACATACATAGATATCATTTGAAAAATGCATTCTCTAAGTTTATACAACGTAATCTGATAGAATTGAAGATTCATTAGTACGGTTTTTGATATTATTAACGACAAAAAGTATTATCAAGCAATTTAGTATGAAATACTGAAACTAACACGTATATGCGTCAATCGATGCTGTATCCCAATTTTTGGTTCTTACATGTGGATTATTATGGTCAATTTTTGTACCAAAGAGTAATTAAACCTACTAGCAAATCCAAAACTTGGTCTTTTATAACCATATGCCGTAAAGAATGATAGCTCGTTCACGGAACGGACCGTGAAGTCGGTCCTGTTCGGTTATAACGGAAGTCTAAAATTTGGCGAAATCGGGATTCGATTTATGTTTGTTCTTATTTATGGTTAGGTAAGTTTGAAAATTTGACAATTAGAAGCTGACCCTTTGATGGGTTCGTTTAAAGTGTCTATTACCTCATTGTGTCTAAATTCTCTAGCAAATATTAAAAAATACAACGGTTGTTTCTGAATGACATAATTTGGGCCGGATATTATCTAATAACGAGGATTTAATCTGATATTCAACGCACTTATTTATTTTAAATGTTATAGAATGTTGTATAAATGTCTTTACTAATAGTAACTCGTGATAATCGATGTTTAACACTTTTAAAATTTTTCATATTCAAATATAAAAGTTTTATTTTCAGATTTCGTTGACATCCTGGGTTTGAAATTTATGTATTTAAACTAAAAAAAATGTACTTCTTTACAGGCAATTACTCAGATTTTCCATACATACAATATTTAACACGTAAGTAGATCAAATTTTCTATTCGCATAATATGTATACGAGGGTTGTACGAAATATTTCCGGCCTAACAAAATGATTTATTTCCACCATAATCAGAAAGATCTTCACAACGACGCACTTGTGCATTTAAAAAAAAATTAGGATACAAAAATCGCTGAAATTTTGGGGAAAATCTACATGAATATACAGGGTGTTTCCAAATTGATGCGCGAGTGATTGCTCGTATGAAATTAAGAAGGGTCTTTGCTATAACAAAATTTCCTCAGCTTATTCCTTAGAAAGTGGTGACTTGAATTTATTTTTATCAATAATCCTGTTGCATTATACGGGGGTGAATTTAACATCTCTCACTTTTTTTTAAAATAATTTCTTACGAAATATAATTATAACAAATATTTGTTATAATTGTACGAAAATTACAGAACTTCAAGTTTATAATTTTACTGAAATATTTATGAAACATGTCAAAAATTTCGTTATAAGACCCATTTTAACTTTATACTAACAATTACATCCTGAATTTTGTCGCAAAAATTTAAAAACACCCTGTATTTATCAACTTATATACGATTTTGGTTGGAAACTTTTCAGACAATTCTTATATTAGGCAAAGTCAAGCTAAAAGTAATACTTTGATTGTGCAGATACATCTTATAGAGATGATTATCAATTTTTATTTATTTTCTCTCTAATCCTCTAGCTCTATTCTAATCTATTGCGGCGTTGATTATTCACCTCTGATTCCGAGCTTTTATCAGTACAGTTGCAATTGTTATTTTTCCAAAATTGGTTATAATTTCTCGTATCGATCGATCTTTTTAACCATCTTGATTCAAACTATCATTGTGGCTTATAGAAAAATTGGCCTAAACCAAATTTCCATGGGAATTGAGCGGATTCTTTTCTTCAATAAAGCTAGTTTCGATTCCCCGCAATTTCACCTTTATCTGATTCAGTTCGAGGATGAGAGTTGTTAATTCACTTCTTTTCTGGTCTATTTTCTACGATCTGATTCCTAAGCAAACATTATCGATCTCGACCCAGACGAACTTATCATTTCGTGAACGTTAGTTAGAATATTAGCTCTAAAATATCCACATAGTGAGATGCTTTCTCTCCGTCAGACCTCCAAATAGATCTAAGCTAGAGCGAATCATATTCAGCATCCAAAACAAGACATCCTGTCCCCATTATCGTGGGACTAACGAAAATCCGTTAATTACCCTTTTAAAACATAAAATCCTGACAGCTCAACAATTTGGTTTCTTACCTAATAAACGCATTAATGACGTTTTATGTTCTCAACGAAAAATATACTTCACGTAACAATAAATTTTATTTAGCTTCGGTTTTTTGTGATTTCTCTAAAGCCTTCGATTGTGTTGATCATGAAATTCTGATTAACAAACTAGAAGATTATGGCAATCGAAGTATTCCATTAAAAAGGTTTGTATCTTAGCTTGAATGTCGAAATCAATTGGTACGAGTTAATGGTAAAGTTTCAAGTCAATTTCCAGTCGGCAATGGTGTGCCGCAGGGTTAAGTTTTGGGTCCAGTTGTTCTACATTCGACCATGATCTCATAATTATTAAGTCCTGGTGTGACGCAAACGGTTTCTGTTTGAGAAAACTCTCAAATTTTATCAAATTTCTTGGTCTACATATTGACGATGCCCTTCAGTGGTCTGCACATATAGAATTGCCTTTTCGGAGTTCTTGTAGTTTGCACCTCTTCGATTCTATCTTCAAATTACAAATTCTATTTTAATAAGACACCAAATTCTAGCTCTAGCTCTAACTGAGAGACCCACGCATACCTCCCCTTCTAGAAGAAAGAAATTGGACATTTACTTGACTGTACCTATTACTGATCTGGTGAAAAATCCCATCATCTTCAGTGCGAAAAAATTATTTAATCGGCTACCTTCCGAAATGAAAACGGCAAAAACTTTTGATAAGTTTCGAGGTTTGACAAAGGCATTTCTGGCTAGAAAAATCTCATTATTCTGTGACTGAATTCTAGAATTTACCATAGACTCTAGAGACTAGCATAATTAAATTTGTAAGATATCATACAGGGTCTTTCGAAACGTTCGCATGCGAGTTATACCAGTACAAGCGAAAAAAATCGATTAAAAATCCAATCAAAGCATGAGGAACGTTTAAGTTCCTCCCTTTTGGCAAGAGGGAATGGAACGTAAATCTGAAAATATCGAACGTTAGACCGAACGGTCGTGGTTACTCATTAACACGTGTTTAATGATTTCCCAAATCGGTAACCCGAAGATTTGGCACTTTCCTTGTCAGTAGGCCAGAGCGGATAATGTTTGCTGTCGAAATTGATATTTTTTGTAACACATGGACGCAAAACTCTTCCTTTTCCATTCCCTCTTGCAATAAGGAAGGAACTTAAACGTTCCACAAGCTTTGATTGACCAATCCTTACTGTTAATTTGCGATGTGTTATAGACATGTGATTGTTTGGTGATTTTTAATCGATTTTTTTCGCTTAATTCAGTGATAAAACTCATTTTAAAAGACCTTGCCATTGGTATGTTATCTTTGTTCTCTGATTAAAGAAAAATTTCACCTTTCTAGTCGTATTTGGAGTCGAAAGTTTATAGGAAAGTTTTTGCTTCAAATTCCTAATATCAAAAATTGGTTTATATCATCTTGTTATAGATATATTAGTGTTTAAAAAACAGATTAACTTGGAGATATTTTTATCAACAACCAATATTACATAGTTGAATTATTTCCCTTTATTTCCAAAAGATAAAATAAATTTAATCACAATACAACCCGATAGAATAACAGTTTTACCGAGGTCGTAAATAAAATAAATAAAATAGATCTATATGTTGGCATAGGTTTATTGTAAATTGAATCAAAATAGATTCCAAATTCTAGTTATTGATTCGTGTCAGTTTACAGCATCGGACTGAGACAACACGCGAAGAAAATAACACGAATTTGTAAATTTGTACACCTAGTAACTGAAAAAATAAACATTTCGATATAGACAGAATATTTTTCTATTTTTTTGTACCACACAAACATTCACTTTGATCGATGATTGTTAAATCAAATAAGTGACCAAAGCCAAACATTAACAAGAGTTTCAAAAGCGTTCCAATATTTTTTTTAACAAATTGTCACTTTTTCTTTAAAATTTTGTAAGTAGCTCAGAGTTATTATCAATTATTCTCGTGAATTCATCTTTGGAAGTAAGTTAACAGCTGAATCGTATAAAAAGTATTAATTCTCCCGACTTATTTTGTTATATACACCTAAAAACTATAAAAAGGCTGTGACAACTTCAATTAAGAAATGCATGAAGTGCAGATGTACCTGGGTGTTGGTAACTTGGATAAATATTGGGTATCACACATCTGCTGATGAAAAAACACGCTGAGGTGTCTTCTGTAACAAAAACAATCCCTAATTCTGAAGAACTTCCTGTGCCTTCTCCAGTTTATGGTGTTGTACTTCAAGCAGGTCTGAAATCGAGAAAATTGAAACAGAATTCACAGATCCTGTCAGTCCTCAAGTACCGCATCTGATTAACCAATTGGAGCTTGATGATCTCATATGAAACTTGAATTTGCCCAAAGAAAAAGCTGACGTGTTAAATCGAATACTCAAACAGTTGAATCTAGTAGCTAACCACGAAAAGATTTAATGATTTATTCTGAAAAAGCAACGAATTAACATTTTGGGCGAAATTCAACATTTTGTTGTTAGGGAAGATATAGAACGAACAAAATAAAAAAACTTGTCACTAATAGCGTGATTGATGACTGCTTGAAGTAGGCGCGGCATCCTTTCAATTATGTTGCGGATCAATGTTATCCTATTCCTGCAACAGCAATCTTCTTAGCTTCTTGGTGCTGGTGTGTGTCTGCGGATCAGTCGTCCCAACTCGTCCCAGACATGTTCTATGGGATTCATGTCTGGATTGCGAGCTGGCCAGTCAAACCGCTTAATTTCTACCTCATCCAGATACTCCCTGACAATCCTGGCTGTTTGTGGTCTCGCATTATCTTGCATAAAAACGCTCCGTTTCCCCATAGTCATTATGAAAGGTATAGCACGTCCATAATGTACCTGTGAGAGGCTAGGGAGCCATTTTCTATGAATACCAACTCTGTACGAGCTTGTGTAGTGATTCCCGCCCAAACCATAACTGACCCACCGCCAAATGGAAGACGCTCGTCAATGCAAACTTCGGCATATCTTTCCCCAGGTCTTCTCCACACTCGTCAACATCCATCCGACCCAGTGAGGCAAAAACGCGACTCATCTGAGAACAATACCAAGATCCAGTCATCATCATTCCTACGAAAGTAATCTCTGGCAAATGACAAATATCAATCTTGCAGTCCGATGCTGGCGTTGCAACGGGGGACCTGTAGCCATTCTTCTGCATGACAGACCAGCAGCATGAAGTCTTCTTCTAACGGTCCATTCACTAACGTTGACATTTCTCACTCCTTCCAACTGATTTCGCAGTGAAACCGCAGTAGCTGTCCTATTCCCCAAACTTGTGGACACCAAAAAACGGTCCCTGGACTTCTAGTAATCAGGCCAGTGTCCAGAAAGCGCTAGTACACCCTTTGCACACCACAAAAACTAGCACCAACAATTCTTGCAGTTTGACCTCATCAAAGGAATGCTCACTGTTTATATTATACGTAAATTGGAATATGATATGTCTTTGAAAATACACTGTTGACATTCCCACCTAAATTTTTCCGGAAAACATGTGCGCTTTAAGTGACAAGCATGGAAAACGCTTTTATCAAGATATCCTCACAATTGAAAAGCGCTACCCAGGGAAATTGGAACCAGCAATGCTTGCAGACTTCAACTACAAATCACATAATCTTATGCAAGGAAAAAGTTTTTTGTTATTGTAATATATTTATGGCCACAAATAAGCACCGTCTGAATCAGAAATAGCCAAAAAGTTCTATTATGAATTAACGTTATACGAATTTTTAGCAAACTAACTTCTGGATGGTCCTTTTTTAGCTTTCAACAATAAACTTTTAGGTTCGATTTTCCCCAATACAGTTTTTTGATTGGTGAAATGACCTGATAAAATCTGTCCCCGTACTTATGGCGCCCAAATTCTCAGATTATCCAGACTACAATTACACCTAGAACTATTGCGTCAACTTTTGTCGGCATGTGGTTTTAAACACAAAAAACTGAATGAACGTCAAGAATATTTCGATGGCGACAAGATTATTTGCGTCAAATAAAAAACTACCAAAGTTCTATTAGACGAATGGGGTACAAAAAAGGCCCAGCTCACGTCTGGTACCCCGTTTAAACCAAACTTCCTTACAGGCAGGTACATTTTAATCGTCTATTTTCGTTTTATAATTTAATATTCAGTTGTAACAAGTTGAGGTTAATGAATTAATAAAATGAGGTATCTACGCCTATGTTAGATCAAACAAAATTGTCCGGTTTCGAACCAGTTTTTATAATCTGCAATTGATATTGGAAAAACTATCTAGAAGCTTGAGTATTTCGGAAGGGATTGCGTCTCCATTATTCTATTTATATACAATATGTCTCCATCCCCTCAAGAATAATATATGACTTGATGATTTCATCATAGTTTAGAAAATGGCTTATTTTAGATATCCTAAGAATTCTGACTATGTTTTTAACAAATTCAAGTAGCGAATTAAGTGGTTTAGGTCTTAGTCTTCGAATTCAATTTTCGAATGAACAATATTTTATCGATAAACATACTCAATCCGTCTCTGGTGGAAAAAGCTTAATAAATTGAGCAAAACAAATGATTTAAAACTATTACACGATATCAAATGAATGTTTTGAATGCAACACTAAAACATAAACGAGACTGATACTGAAAATCGCTAGTTTCGACACTGTGATAACGGTTTTATATCATAAAAGTATTTTTGTTTATTTAAACGAGAAATCTCGCCCTAATCATCATTTTTTTGTTTTGTTCTTCACATATTGTTGTAAATGAAAAAAGGTATACCACTTTTGCGAATTTGTTTTTAAACATGTACACAATATACATCTCTAATCATCAAGCAGGATTTTAAATACATGCTTTAGTTTTTATTTCACTAACTGGTCTGGTTTTTTATTTCTCAACTACATCATATTATTTAGTAAGCTTAACTGTTTCAACTTCCTCCTGGTTGTGGTGTCCTGGTGAGTCGATGAAGTTTGTTTCCTTTCAATTCTTGTCAACGTAGTAGTTAGTCAATGAATGATAATTGGGATGTCCCAGTGCCATTCTCTAGGATTAAATTTCTGCTATTTTTCCTTCGAATACAACATTGAAATTTTTGTTTTCGGATTCAGTAGCGTTGTAGCTTTTTTGGTGTCAAAGACTGTGATGTTCAGGACGTGCTTCTTGAATTTCAATGGTAAATACTCACCCATTCAGTTTTGCTTCAAGTACTTCTGCTTCAGGTTTAATACTTTGTCGTAAGTGATGTAGATTCCGGAATCATGCTCTATCCCACGTTTGATCATTTCATTTATTATTTTTCTGAAGATTGTCTCAATCTCATTGGCTCACCTAGACGTTAAACCTAGACCTGAAAACTAATCCAAAAGCTTCACAAAATTCACAAAATTTCACAGTTTTTCAAAGTAATTCGAAACATTTTTCCACCTACGTGGAAGCTTTTGGATATCGGGGTATCCTTGAATAACTTGGGACAGCTATGTGCACCTATTCTTGTTAAATTTTTGACCTCCTGGATTATAAATCTAGACAGTAGGGGGTATTTTTTGGTATATTTGATTCTTTAATTCAATAAATACCAAATCGTGAAGGTGAACGTCAAAATCGGAGATCTGTTTTTCAGTAAAATGTTGAACTGATTGGTTGTCTTCAATCGGATGACTCCAAATTATCTGATTTCATTGAAATGTTTATTTCTTATGGATAAATACCCCGGATATTTGATTTTATTCAGCATAATTAATTGAAGGACATCGTAGTCTTCGGGAAGTGGCATTAGAAACGCGAAATATTCCAATCTTTGGATCCTAATTTATTGTTTTAGTTACTTCGGGTTATTTAAGCGAACGACGGTAAACTTTGCCATTACAGCTCCCATCAACCAAACTTGAGCGGAACAAACACCTGTTAGGAGCTTGAGATTCTCTAGTGAATTACCAACTCACTCTGTTAAGTATAGTTGAAGAGAAAATATGTTATATATTGGTTACAATATGGGTCTTACGTAAGTGATACATTTTCATTCAAAAGAACGTCTCTTCCTTTATAATCGTCTTGTTCGTACAAGGTTTGATGAAAAAACACGGTGAATTATTTTAATCAACCTCCTCCAGATGGATATATCATCTAGATTCGATAATCCCATTATAAATGGTTTAAATATTAAAAATAAAAGAATAGCATGTATATTATTCGATAAAAATGTAAAAATGTACCAAAAACTGTCATATCTACGTCATGTCGAAACAGCTATAGTCTTTTAGGGCCGCAGGGCGTAGGTACGAAACAAATTACCTGGTTGAGGAACATTCTGGAGTGAATGGGCATATATAGCAACTAACAATTGTTTAGAATGGCTGAAAACTGGGATCTACGTCAAAATGGTGGACGTGGGTTGAACAATCCATTTTTTAGACGACGCCATCTGAAAGTTGTTCGTTCTGTATTCATTTACATACCGGAAGGTGCGTTTTGAGTGTTCCATGTAGTGACATTGACAGTTCCGTATTGCAAAACACTTTCGGGACGCTCTGGAGTAGACAACTTTAACAGTTGACAGAAGACAGATTCACTTTGATGATTTTGCATAACCTTAAATTTTGAATTTTCTGAAATTATTTGTTTAATTCGAAGTTTTGTCTAAATTAATGAATAACAATGAATGATGATGAAAAAGAAAAAAAATAATATTGATATTACAAATATCATTAAGTACATTATATTGTTCAATAAATAAAATCAATTCTATTATTTATTTTCTTTCCTCGGTGTAATTGAAAAAGTTTTGGATCTTATGCGTCGTCTAAAAAATGTTGTGTATACCGCGGCATACAAATAATTTTTCTCGTGTACCCTTGTTAGCTTTTCTTGTTTTTTTTTCGGTAATGACAATTGTTTTGATTTCGTTTTATGGTGTTAAGTGGACACCATAGATACTGTTTACATTTTCAATGAAACTAATACAGCAGATGCAGTTTTTTTAGTCAGTCTGCAAGTAATTTTTCAAGAACGCCACGTCTTTGGGAGAAAATTCTTCTTCTTTCCACAAGAAAAACCTTGGGTAAAATGCATTTGTTTACCCCACGGCAGCCATTTTGAAATAAAAATCAGCTGATTTTGACAATTCGTTAGATGGCTCAATCGTGATTGCCAAAGTCAGGTTTTCTTTTTAACGTGAAAGTTGTTCTGTAATAGTTTTATCATTGAAGCTTTATATACAAAGAACTTATTTGAAATATGCACATATATACAGGGTGATTGATTAGTGTGATAAAGTTCACTGCTTCCTTGGTCGTTTGAAATATCAATTTAAAAGTTTATCCTCAGTATATACTTTTTAAAATTATTAACAATGTCACATTCGTGAGATATTTTGATTTTTATGGGTAATTATATATTATTATAATCAATTTGTCAAAAACTGACAATTGACAATGACATGACATGTCAATAGGTATATTAGTATTCTTTGATTTAGTGGTTTAACATTCTTAATTCTCGACTTGAACTTATAGTTTTCTCTATTGATTTTAAATGCTTCTAGTTGAGGAAAATTTGTCGTGTTTACATCCCTAGTTCTCCCCTGATTTTCTATGAAGCTTTAAATTTTCCTATTTTGCAATAACAAATTTATTGGCCATGAAAACTCTACAGACGTCACCGATAAATCTCTATTTTAATCTTCTTTTCTTTGGAACTCTTCAAAATTGTAACAAATTCTAACGGGGGAACATATATAGGGCTGATTAATGTTTGTAAAGTTGCGTCAATCGCATACCCTGGACCCTTTAATGTGTCTCAAGGCACCAATAATCGAGAAAAGGACAATTGGTCATCCTCGAACGACTAAACTTATACGAGCGTCCATAGTTCTATTTCAGTAACCAGCGAAATCGTTAACAATAACTAAAAATTAATGAAAATTTGAAGAATCTATTCTTAAAAAATGATCAAACCCGATCAACAATAAATCCAATTTCACTTCATAAATTGTCTCGTGACGAAGAAGTTAAATAGAAGTAGGAAAACTTTTCAGATATACACACACACGACGTTTTTCATTGTTGGGGGTCTCTCCAAAATAATGAAATGCTCAACAATTGAAGTGAACCGCAACAAAGTTTGTCCTAAAAATATTCCTTTATAACTTTGATAATCTCCGGTGTTCTGAAGTTGGGTGGAAATTCTCGTTTTCATGAAAAATAGTGAACTATAAACAGTGAAATTCGAAACTTCGGTAATAATATGACGGTAAGGGAATAAAATTGTTTTATTGTACCTCTCTCGAAAACTGTAAAATGTGAATATATTAAAATTAATTTTGGAACTCTCAATTTAAAAAAAAAACTATAATCATCTTCTTGGTGTTATCACTTTTCAACCAGAACCCAATTTTCTACGCTAGTAATAAGTTTGACATTAAAATCGATGAAGATTATACCAATATCAATACCAATTGGATAAGAAGAAGCTATAGTAGAAACGACAGAGATCTCTAATCTCGTGACTCAATCTACGGATTATATTTTCAACATACTATCTTCTTTTATCAATAGAAATCCAGCATCATAACCAAAATCGACTGTCTTCTACGCAATACTAACAACAAGACATACGTAATACGTGGTTGGTCCCAGAAGTACCTAGCCTGACAAAGAGATGGCGGTAGTTACTTGAAAAGTACACAATCTATACATCATATGGTTGAAATTTGAAGACTCCACGTTGTCTAGTATTTGTTTGGATGTCATTAACTAATAAACGTTTTCATTGAATTTGTAAACATGGAAAAAATTTGTTATCGTTACACAATACTTATATTTGAAAGGCGTTAGCCCAAGCGACATAAAAGCTGGACTAGATTTTACTCTTGGTGAAACTTGGGCTTAGGCCGTATAAACTGCGTCGCACCCCTAATGAGGTGACGACTCCAGAAATGTTAAAGAAAATTCAGAAAGCGGTACTGGATGATCACCGACTGAAAGAGCGCGAGCTAAAACATAGTAAGCATTTCAAAAAGTGCGGTACATCGTATCGAAAATTTGGAGAAAGCTGCGGGTAAGTTGGGTGCCACGTTTGTTCACAATGTAACAAAAACAGCGTAGTCAAGATGTTCCCATCGAGTATTTGGCAATTTTTCACAAAAATCAACCAACCAACCATAGATGGAATGTGGGAAATCAAAACAATGGACTGAAAAAAGAGAAACGGCTCCAAAGAAGGCAAAGATTGTTACATCTGCAGGCAAGGTTATGGTGTCGATTTTTTGGGATAATTTTCATTGGCTATCTTAAAAAGGGAAAAACTATCAAGGGCGAGTATTATTCGAACTGATTGCAACTTTTGAGCGAAGTAATCAAGAAAAAATGGCCGCATTTGGTAAGTAGTAGAAATTAAAGTTTGAATAGCTACCCCATTCGCCAGATGTAGCTTCCTTCGATTATTTTATGTTCCCCGACATGAAAAAATGGTTCAGTGGTCAAATATTTTCCAAAATTAAGAGATGATGTCGCCAGTTAATGACTATTTTGAGGATTTTTGTATTTTCTGTGTTTGGCCAGGTACTTCTGGAACCGTCCTCATAGTTTCTTAAAATAAAAACGATTTAATCATTAAAACATCAATAACTGACCGTACTAAAAGTTAAGTTTGACGTGAGCTTTGTTCACTGTATTGTTTTAACGATTTGTTACATTGAACGTGTATTCATTTTTAAAATCAGTCCTTTTTAGAGGTATATCAACTTTTTTTTTATACAATTTTTAGATGTAGAATTTTCAAAATTGCGTCAAACAAGTGTCTGATTATACTTGTACCAGTATATAAATCAATAGTTTTCATCAGAAAATGGTTGAAAATAAGATAAATGTTTGAACACAGAAGTCTTTATAAATTTGATTTGGAGACGAAAAAACAAAGGCGGACCTTTACAACCTCTTCCATCGATTCATTCAGGAAGTGGTAACTGCGTTGAAAATATTTGTTTCCATAAAAAAAAGGATTTATAGAAAATACTAGTTGAGGTTTCCTCCAAACCATCATCATCAGATTACCATGGTGAAATATTCACAAAGGGGATTGCGCCACAGTTAATTAATAAGAACCGTCGCTAATTATAATAAACAATGATTCATATCATAGTATACATGCAGAAAATCAACCTTCTACTTCGTCAAAAAAAATATCAATGATCACTTGTTCATAAACCAACAATGTTGGGTTCAAAAAACCTCTTTTGTCTTTAAGAAAGGTGTACCTTCTGGAGTGAATCCCAGCCACCTCTCCTTCATGCATTCTTTCATTAATATTTTTCATTAATTTTTCAGTCCGTATTTATTGGAGCAACTTTTTATCTAGTTTCGAAATAATTCAAGAAGAATTGGGTCGAATCCCGTCGATGGTGACTTAAAACCAAAAAATTGTTCAATAAATTTTTAATAATATTGTTTCGAACTTAAAATCGAAAGAAATGTTTGATCCCAACTTGGAAAATATCGAATTCCCTATAATATTTTTGCTATCCTCTCTAAATCTCTTCAAATTTATTTTCTTTCTGGATAAGTGTTTGGATAACGGATTTCCATTCGGAGAATAAAATTACACTAAAAACCAAGCGAAAAATGATATTATTGTAATTTATCTTGCGCCCTCAAAACGTTTAAATATCCCGAAGAAGATTCAAATTTCCTTGCAAAGCCTATAAGCACCTTCTTTTATTTTAAAATGAAATTTCCTCAAACGCTAGTATTTTTTACAAATTAGCAAAATATGTGACTAGAAAATGAGTTTACTCACTAGGAAGAAAACGAATTTCTAAGCGGCCGGTGTATCGGGACGATTTCCCGATTTGTCATCGAGCATCAATAAGTCATCAAAATGTTTCTTCTTTTATAACTCGAGTTCTAATTGAGGTAAATTGTTCTTTTTAGTTCAAGACGACTAAGTAAATCAAGCCCTTTCATTTGAGATATAGTATGAGGGAATTGGTTAAGAATTAGCGCGAAAATTCAACTTCACATTCTGAGAAACTTGACGAAGTACCATTCGGCGGGAAAATAATTATCTTAGGAGATTTCTGGCAAGTGCTGCAAGTTGTAAATCATGCATTTAGAGCTACTACAGTAAAAATATTGATTTCAAACATTTTCAAAGCTTCCAAACTCGTAAAAAAACATGAAGACGAGCGCAGATGATTGAACTTCCTGCTGGAAATTCGCAATGGTCAAAACTCTCCTAATGATGATGATTATTTGATTATTTAGTGGACTAACCTTTTTATGGCGAAAATTTATCATTGCCTCTTCTTCATACCATTCAAGATGTGCAATTCTGGCACCAAACACGAATTTGAATACATTTAAAACAGAAGATGAAAGCGAATCCACTAATAAATTTTGGACAGCCTTCAGATGACTGGTTTACGTGATTCTCTTGAGGAATTTTAATTCAATGGAAGGATTATTGAATGGCACGAGATTAATTGTCAGAGTAGTTTGGTAAGAGACTGATACAAATGTTCCATGTTGATTAAAGCGAATATTTCCTATTAAATTGGTATTCTGCGTTACCATAACGAAGGCGTAAAGACAAATCATTGACCGAGTCGGTGTACACTTACCTGAACCAGTCTTCATGGTCAGTTGTTTGTAGGATGAATCATTCAGCAATGTCATTGTACAGATTAAACCTATGGGTCGACGCACAATCACAGTCACCAAATTTTGGAAAAAATACTCTTAGCTCCATACACTTTTATCGGCGATGTTCAATAAGTTCGGTACCATTTTTATAATAATAATCGTCAAGCTTCTCAAAACAGCCATTAATTGCAGATATCTTTTATTTTTGAAAAATTTTGGCCATTGCAGTGACGGATGTATGAGCTGGTGCATTGTCTTGATGAAACAAACACTTTTTTTAGTCAAATGCGGTGGTTTTTGATTGATTTCTTCGCTCAAATGCTACAATAAATTCGCATAAAACTCGCCATTGATAGTTTTCGTTTTTTCAAGATAGATAATGGAAATAAAATCGACACCATGACCTTGTCTGCAGATGGAACAGTCTTTGCCTCCTTTGGAACCGGTTCTCCCTTTTCAGTCCATTGTTTTGATTGTTCTTTTGTATCGGATGTGAAGTGATGGATCCACGTTTCATCCATGGTTATGAAATAGCTCAAAAATTTACTTCATTTCTGTAAAATATTTATATTAAACAACGTGGCGTCTTCAAACTTGAAACATATGCTGTATAGATTGTGTACTTTCTAGTACAGTTGTATTTTCAAAGCAACTACTGCGATCTTTAGGAAAATTTGTTCACTTGAAATTCAATAACAATGAAATTTTAATTATTTGTTTTACTGAAAAAATTTTATGAATGAAATATATCTTAGTATTACAAGACCAAAAATTCCCTTTATCTAGAGATCTTTTGTTAAAAATTTTCCCATTAAAATAAACGTCCACTATAAACTTTATGCAGCTGCTTTGTTCATTTTTCCTTGATTAGGGGTTTTAATTATGTAGAAATTTCCTTAATGAGAAGTAATGAGAGAATACCAACATGGTTTCTCGATGCTTCTGAAACTTAAGTGCAGTGTAAATCTTATATTTCAGTATCAACTGTTTCTTACATTTTTCTAGTTAGATTTAGGAGCGCTTTTAAACTCCCAACATTCAGCAGAAGAAAGTAATCTAACTTTCTCTAGAAAATATTCCCCTTTGTTCTTTGTTCCTGTTAATAAAACAACGCAATAATTATATAAGAATCTACAAATAATATTTTACAAGAAGTAATATTGGGTTATAAACGAAAATTTTGAAGGGCAGTTTGTTTTATCTAGAGACCTCAATTATTATTATAAAAGACTGTTTAAATGTACTAAAATGTAAATAACTATGAATATATATGAAATACAAGAATGGTTCTAGTACCTGGTCTGGCCAAGTCACAGCGATAGCTGCTTAAGGAGTCCGTACGACCTACAAAGACCAGCATCGCAGATGTCGACCAAATAAGGTGATGACTCCAGAAGAAAATCCACAAATCTGTACAAGATAATCGTTGACTGGAAGTGCGCGAACTGGCAGACATCGCATATTAACTGAAAATTTGAACATGGGATAACTCTGCGCAAGATATGTGTCGAGTTTGCTCACAATGGAACAAAAACAGCGTCGTGAAGATGTTACCATCGAGTGTTTGCTTTACAGAAATATTATTTGCGACTTTCAAAACCATAGATGAAACATAGATGGACTGAAAAGTGAGAACCAGGTCCAAAGAAGGCAAAAACCGTTCCATCTGCGGACATAATTTCTATTGACTATCTTGAAAAGAAAAAACTAACTTATCGCAACGTTTGAGCGAAGAAATCAGGCAAAACGGCTAAGAAGAAAGTGAAGAAACTTATACATCCGTCATTACAACGACAAAAATTAATGAATTAAAATTTTAATTGTCACCCCATGCACCCCATCCGCAACATTCAGTCCCGTTAGATTATTTTCTGTTTCCAGACTTGAAAAAATAGTTCGAGGAGTTGGTCAAAGATTTTCCAGCAATGAGGAGGTGTTCTCCTGGCAGTTAATGGCTATATTGAGAAGCTTGACGATTCTTATTAAAAAAAAGATATCAAACTAATAGAACATCGCTGAAAGAAGTGTATTTTTTCCCATATTAATATGTTTTCATTGTTGGATCTGGTACTTCTGGAACCATCCTCGTAGATGCTCGAAATGTTCGCCACGAATGTGTTGGTAACATCCTAAACTTGAAGACTGTCTTCTAACTTTATTTGATATATTGGTGTAAAGAACCTATTCCCATTATTCTCTTTCTAGTAATTTAAATCAAAAGTTTAATACTGCACGCAATGCCTTTCACTTAGAAAGAAATCTAATAATGTAAAATCAGGTTAATATATCGATCCTGGCCTCTCTATCTATTGGTAAATATTGTGTTCAGACCCTGCCGAAAGTTACGTTGAAGGTTTCCTGGATCAAATTGCCCTCAATTGAAAAGGACCGTAGCTATGGTTTCCAACAATTCCTGCTCAGCTATTAACTTTTTCGAAAGTATTTTTTCTTGACTAATAGCAAAAATTTTGCCGATTAACAAATGATATAATATTGCATTCATCAGCAAATACAACGAAATTTTTTTCCAACCTCCGATCGCACGGTAAGATGGCCAGAAAAGCATCCGTTGATAGAAGTTTCACCATAAGTTATCTATCGATACAATTTCCTGAAGTTTCAAGATTCACCCTGTAGTTTTTTGTTATTGCGCCGAATGGGTGCAGGTTTGGAGTTTCTTGGCTGTCACAATACTGATTGAGAACATTTTTTAAGATCCATCGGGACACGTGACGGAACAAAGATTTCGTATGACACCCTCGAAACGAAACGACAATCACAACAATGGATGGAAACAAATCATCCAACGAGACTCACAAAATTCAAACGTTCGTTTAACTTTCATGATATTATGGGACCAAAAAGGTGTATTGCTTGTGGTGTTTATGTAGTGCAGAACAATAGAAGAGGCTCTGAAATACCTCTGATTCACGACAAAGTTCGTGTAACCCAACAACTCCTTCAGCAATTCTAATTGGACTTTTTTTCGATCACCACCATACAGTCCCAACTTAGCACCGAAGGATTTTTATCTGTGCTCTGAACTGAAGCCGTAGCTTAGAGGGCGGCGTTTCCAAACTGACGTGGAGCTCAAATAAACTAATTTCCAATCGTTGGCGGTTACATTTTATGAAGAACTCATTGCGTAATACACTAATCTGGATATTACTTTTTTAGTTAATGATGACTGCAATTGAAAGCTAAATTACCAATATAAATCAGAAAATAATAATATTTATCTGGTATATCGAGTTCAACAATTCCTAATATGAGTGTAGCATCAATTTAATCCTCTTTATTCAAATCAGTACGGTATTTACATTCTCTGTTAGGTATTATTAATATGCCGTTGTGCATATTTCATCACATAATTGCAATTTCATACCTGTTCATTTTTATTTATGTGAATGGGGTTCGTAAATATCTAACAATAATTCAAACTCCGTCTTTAAAAAATTGATGTGTTTGTAACGGTGCTATGCAACACTTGGTATAGTTTAAGATATTTTCAAAATATGAACCTCAAATATATCAACTGTTTCGTTTACATTTTTTTTGAAATCTCTTGAAAAAACATTGTCTGGACGTCAGTACGTAAAATATTAAGAAAATTAAATTTTTAGGGCATTAAACTTTTATAATTTCCTTCGATAATTGGTTACAACTTTGAAAACACCCCGTAGAATATACGAGGGTGAGTCAAATATGAGGAGGAATTCTCAAATGTCTGTTATGAAAACTTTTTGGTCTACTTATAACCATGAGCGAGAAATGTCTAGCAGAATCTGTTGTGCAATGCATCTTTATCGTTTTTCATTTTGCGAAAAGACTGAAGAATTGCGAATTCGCGTAGGTACTATTGAGCAGATAATTTTGAGCAGAAATTCACATGCTGATTAGTTTGCACGCATCTACACAATTATTTATTTGGTCAATTGAAAGAGGCGACATACGATTCGAGGATATAGACCAGAGATTCCCAAAGTGGTCGATATTGACCCCTTGGGGTGGAACATTGCTGAAAAATACCTTATCGCTTTTCCATAAACTTACCTCGTCGAAAAAGGTTTCAGTGTGGTTACAAACAAAACAAAGGTCGTTTGAAAATCAACGAACGTGGCGATTTAAGCTGCAGCTCACCAATATTCAACCAAATTTAGCTAGATTGGTAGAAAGTCACCAGATTCATCCATCGCACTGAATTTTTCATTTTTTTATCTGTTGTTGTCAAAAAATAATAATTATTAATTACACTTTATATTTATTAAGTTTTATTGTATTTTTTGTGACAATTATAAAGTAATTACGGGGGTCTGAAATATTAGTTCAGTTAGAAAAAGGGCTCTCTTGCCTAAAATAGTTTGGGAATCCCTGATATAGAGGATGTAGATTCCTTTGGGCGCAAAACGGTAAATGACAAGTCGAGAGGTCTTTGCGGAGAAGGTATCCGAAAGCTTTCGGAGAGGTGGCAAAGTGTGAAGACTATTTAGAAAAAGGAATCAGCTCCGAAACTTAACAATATGAAATTTCATGCCAAATTTGAATCATATTTGAACCACCCTTGTATCATAATTGAATCGTTGTATGAATTTAAGATTAAACACGTCGTATTCCATCATATCATGTCGCAATGTTTAAACAAATTACAAATTACCGTGTATATTTGTAAACAATTCTTTAAATTTGTAATTCCAAGTGTGTGTTATAATTTTTTGATATTCTATTTAATAATAGCGGTACATTTTTACATAAATTTCTCACCCTGTATATTAAGTAAGTATATTATATATAAACGATCTTCTACCTGTTTCTATCAATTCTTCAGTAATATCAACTATTTATATCCACCTCTTTTTTACCATAATTTCTATTTCTTTAGATGAACTTTTATAATCAAATTTTCACTGACTTTTCATCAATCTATTGACTCAAAATTTCGCATAATTTTTCACTCCTGATGGCAATACATGAATCGATACCAAAATTGGTGAAATATCCAGTGATATGGCGTGAAATAATTAACTTAAATTTTATATGAAACGGAACGTTGGTACGAACCGTGTAACTAGCGCCCTCTATGAGAGTCAGAGATAAAAACAAATCCATTGGATGTATCAGCTTCCAAAACATAATCGTATGAAATTTCAATGCAATGTTGCCAGTAGTTACGGCAAAATCGTTAGAAATGGGTTTTTTTCTCCAACGTCCCTTATCTTGATTACGGAGCAAACATTGAGTCAAATGTGTTTCAAAGTAAAATAGCTTGGATGACTTAATGGTTCGCAAACACGGCTTACAATACTATGGTTGATAGATCTCATTAGAATCTCATTAAGAATGTAAATAAAAAAGTCTTTTCATACTACACTATACTACACAAAAGACAATATTTAAATCACATTCAAAAATGGGATTTTTGGCGTAAATCTTGGTGCGATTGATCTTTAAGAAAGATTCAAATTTGTTTAGTAGATATTTTGGATTTCCAAAAGATCTTTTTGAATTACTGGCGTCTAGGTTTAAGCAAGAAAAGTCGTGAGGGTGTACTCCCAAGGAATTGCTGATCGAGCACCATCTTTTATCTGAAGACTTTTCAAAAAGGAGTTTTGAAGCTGTTTTTTCACATAATGGCACTTGAAGGAAGACTATGCAAATCTAGAGGATTTACTGTGTCTTTTACTACCAATTTCTTCCATCAAATTTGAACTCACGAAATAATTTTTTAAGAAATTGCACAAAGAAGGAAATTGTTTTAAATATTTATTTAGAATATTCTTCTTCAGAATAATGTTTGTAGTGCCACAGATAAAGAGTTTGTTGGATCAAGTTGTAAAGGAAATAGTAAAGATCAAAAATATATTGAAATGTGATGAAAACGCGATTGATGTCAAAGTTAAAAAAGTGTATTATGATAATTATCTCAATAATCCGCTATTGACTAAAGTTAAAATTGATTGTGATGCATAATAAACTGGTTGAATCAGAATAAATCATTCTTGAGTTATAAATTATCAAAAAATTGTAGAGAACTGAGATTATAGAGTTAATATAATAAGAGGGTACACCAACAATCACAATTACACTGTCTGACGCGCGTTTCGATAACCTAGTTATCGTCTTCAGAGACGTTAAACTTACCTTCAGTACCTAACCTAACTTGGTTATCGAAACGCGCGTCATACAGTGTAATTGTGAGTGTAGTGAGGGTGTAAACAGTGTGAATATCGCCAACGGTTTCAGAAATTCCAACTTAGTTGTACAAATGAGGTGTAACTGCTGATAAAGAGCGAAAGAACATCCGTATACCTCATGTGAAAAAATAGTTGATAGTGAATGAAAATGGTGATAAGATGAAGTATGGGCGTTTAGTGTACATTTAAATCGAATCAAATTAAAAATATTTCTATTATACGTCGAATGATCTTCTTACAAATGAAATTTGAAACTCCGATGGCACGTCTCTGGTTAAAATGAGCAAACATGTTTCTGTGTGTACGTCCGTCTATAAAACATAATACTTTCTAAAACGTTTTTTAGCTTTTATGTCTAGCAGAAAAAGAAAATGAGAAAACACAACAAAGCACTAATAGATGGCAGAAAATACTGTAAAATAGTCGTTGATGGCTCTTTCTAGGTGACGCTACTCCTTTTCCGTTGGTCGAGGAAAAGAAAATAAGTTTTGTAATAGCGAAAGCTTCGTATATAAAGTAGAAAGAAAAGGGGTTTACATTTTTAAATAAGTAATACGAACATCTAAACTTTGACATTGTCAACTTAATTCTCTCTTACAAGCATTTAGCATAAAAGCTGCTTAAAAATGTATATTAAAAAGCAAAAAGATTGAATGGAGGATTGTATACAACAAACTTTGTGAATTATATTATACCTTTTTGATTTATACTAATTTATGCTGATTTATTTGAATATGTATCAGAGTCAGAAGCTGAAATAATATTTTCGCTGGCCGTAGTGAGTGAATTATGTAAATTTATTAATTAGATCTTCATATTACTTACCTCGAGGTATATTTTTGTTTCCAAGAACTACACAATAAGCGATAGAATCAATTTTATAGTACTGTTGCATATTCAACAATTAGTAATCAATGCTTCTACATGTTCTGATCAAATTTTACCCGAACAAGTGCAATTAAATTGCCCGCGTGAAATGAATCAACAACATTTTCCTTTGCAACATACCATTCGGCTTGTTACGTTTTTTTTCCTTAGTTTGTTCACGTATTGTGACACAGTAGTCACTTCGGATTTATTTATTAAAAAAATTCGAGTTTTTGAAAGAATTAATTTGTTATTGATCTCAGACTCCATTCGAGAAATTCAATGAAACCTCGGAATGTATTCTAAATCGTCCTCTACTATCTATCTATACTTCAAATCAAAATAAATTTGTCGTGATTTTATTCTTTATATTCGCTGGTAAGTTTCTGTTTACTTTTTTTATTATTGTACTCACAAATATTTCTATGGATTCCTTTCAACCAAATTTTGTATGACACTTTTCATATAAATTCGTATTTTCTATTGATTTGCGGAACAGAACGAATAGAATAGAACAGATTCGTGATTATATTTGGAAAAATATAAATTGCGGTTGGAAGTTTCAACCACTAAGAACCCAACCCCCAGAATATATAAAGAAATATAAGAAAAAATAATAGGAATATAACAAGGCATGGCCTTTCCTCCCCTTTCCAAACATAAGTCACAGTCTTATCTTCAATATATAAATAAATCTGGGTTGTTTTTTAATTTGTAACTGATTTTATTCGTTGTGCTTTTTGGGATGCGAATTTAATATGTTTTTTCAATAAATTTATTTGATGCTAATTTTTTTTTGTTCTTAGCAGTTAAAATCGATTGAAAAAATAAAAGAAAAAACAATAGAAATATAACAAGGTAGGGAATTTCTTCCCCTACAACAAGTGAAGACAAATCTTTAAATGTTTGTGTCATGTAAGAAGTAGATCCACATTTTTTAAGTAGAAAAATCACGAATTCTAGATTTTAGAAAGCATACATTAAACCGGATTACAGCAGATGGTAAAAATGTTGTCCATTCAACAACAACAATCTGAAATATCCCTGACTGCTCAATTTTTCTTATTTCTGTGGTAATCCTATCTTTTAATTCCTGAAAATTGGAAAGTTTTGTTTTTTAAACGATGTTTTTTTTTCAGTGACCCCGCCGGAAATAATCTAAAGAATTCATGTCGGGTGATCGTAGGGGCCATTCGATAAAACCACGCCTTCCAATCCATCTTGCTGTAGCCAAATATTATCGTTTTTGAATGTTTTTTATCGTAATTGAAAATACTTACTTAGATCTGGAAATATCCGAGACAACTCAGTTATAATACTATTTCCCAATAAATCTAAATACGCCGGAACATTTAATGAAAAACCCTCAATGAAAAATGGACCAATTATTTTGTCGCCCATACATTCTTGTTTTCGGAATATTGGGTGTGGGATTCACGAATCCAACGAGGATGGTGACGTGACCAGTATCTACAATTATATCGATTTACGTTTCTATTAATACAAAAAGTGGCTAGTACTTGAAAAATTAGAATCGATTTTCTCATCAAACACTTCTTGTCTTACAAAATCGTCATCAGAGAAATCTGACAACTTTTAATTTATATGGATGGAATTTATTATTATGTGAAATTTTCGTTACGGATATTTGCGAAATATCAAGTTCCCTGGATAGTATTCAAGTGTGAATCGTCCTCTAACAGGACACAAACATTTAAAGAATTGTTTACAGTTGATGCAGTTTTTCTGCGCCCTGATTTGGATAAAACTTTTACTGAACCAGAAAAGTCGAAACATCAAATTTCATCTTCCAAAAGTTATTTAAAAAACTAATTTTAAGACAAAAGAGACCTAAAATCAAGAACATTCAGATGCATTAATATATCAAAAGGTCTAAGAAATGAGAAATTAAAAATATTTACTAACAGTAGATCTTGTTATGGGATTTCGGTTAGGATATAAATTATTAAAAACATTACACGTTTCTTTAGCGTATCCTAATATCAGTAAAATATCAATTCGTTATGTTTCAGATAAAAAATCAATTTTGAATTTCAATAAACTTCAACAATAATAATTTATTGAAACGTCAAATTTGTTATTGCAGCATTCATAGCCACTTAAATGTATTATTTTAACGAAATTATGGCATTTAGGTATAGAGAACATTAGATGGAAACTAATGTGTATTTCCTAAGGATTTCGGAAAGCGAAAAACATACAGGGTGGTCTATTTGAAATAACAAAGTTCATTATATTTCCTGAAAAAGGAAAGATCTGACAACAATGTGAATACCCTTGTACGCAATGTTTCAAATGTTCTGGAATTTTCTTGCCTTAGGCACCTTTAGAAATCCAGTTTAGTTTGGAACGAATCTCATATTCAAATATTTTATAAAATTCCTTACTAATCTTTGATTCAGTTAATTTTGTAATCCCTTTTAGTATGTGTGCACCGAGTAATTATCTTTTTATCCTTATTTATTCATTTTCTAAATTGGTATTCGTTTATATTTGTATGAAATTTGAATGCCACATGTCAATTAGTGTTTTGGAATGTCTACTTTATCGCGAACTCAATTAGTGGCACAAAGGTCGTCAAATTCAACTCCTTTAGCAGTTTCTATGGAACACCCACCATACATTTCAACACCTAGCACCGAGTGATTTACATTTTTTCCACTACTGAAGCAGTAGATTGAAGGACGGCGCTCCCAAACTTACGTAGATCTCAATAAAACCATCACAACCAACTTCCAACCATCCTGCTCACAGATGAAACAAATGTCTTAATAATCATGATGATTATATATACAAATAAACTATATTGTACATTTTTTTTGTATATTCACCCGTCTTTTGTCCACAGCCCATTGGAAATTGAAACCTCGTATTCTTGAAATGTGTGGACGTAATATTTGGTCGACCGAAATGTTGTGTAACAGGACTTGCTCTTTGCGACGTTCTAATCTGATTTGGAAGTTTGAAACATATGATAACCTTTTTACTAAGTCTCTCTATCATTTGCAAATCCTGCTGGATTTCAAATTAAAACCAAATGCACGGGAGAGTTAAACTTCACCATGGAAAACTTTTGCTCGTAACTCATAATTCTGCATTAAAGGGATTACCAGTTCTGAATAATGTGTTTCATTATATTGAACGTGGAAAATAGTTAACCCTCTGTATATAGAATTCGTTTCGATTGCACCTAGTTGTTTGTAGATGTTCCAATGGAACAAAAAACATTTTCAGAAACCACATCAACAAAGTTTTAATAACATCACTAACATTTTCTTATCTGTATATAGTTTAACATTGCAATTAAAACAGATACTTATGCAGATTCCTAGCGAAGATAACGAATTTCTAAAAACAAATTGACATGTATTGTTGACACTCGTAGATCGCACTAGTTCAGAGTAGTGATTATCGCTATTTGAAGATGTTGCAGGCGCTAATGCAGCAGGAAACTAATCACACAGATCGGAAACAGGAAGAATGCTCCTAGCAATTTTATTCTTATTTCCAATGGAGTCCTCGAATAACCTCTCAATGATAGTTGAGGACCTCCATCCTCCAGGTAATAGAATTATTAATGAAAGAATATATGGAGGAGATCCCACCAGAAGGCACTGAATAAGATATTGACTTCGTTGAATCTGTGAAATTCTTAGGGCTTGTTGTAGATAATTCTTCGAAATGAGAGTTAGCTAAAAAATCAAGCGCTCCATGTTATGCGCTAAACTCGCTTTCCAAAGAACTGAGTTATCCACAACCTTATCAACAGTTTATTATGTTTTTATTGAGTCGCATCTCCGATATGTCCTACCCTTCTGGGGTACGTGTGGTACGACTTAATTAGAGCGAATCTAAACATCTTTGAATCCGTTTGCCTAATTCGTAAGCACGCTGCTCCAATTTAAAAATATGGTTTTATAACTACCTTTACCTCCCTACTTCACGTTCATAATTATTTGAGGGCTCAATACTTTACAATGCAAAAAATGTACAATCATTTGCTAATTGAAATCAATTATTGTATTTGTGTCTTTATCCAGCGATTTGTATGTTTGTTTCTCAGTTCTTTACAAGCTTTTTGTCAACAAATTGTAAATAAATTTTTGATAATAAAGCATTTCTCTGTCTCAATTGGATAGAGATATGAAAAAAAACGTGTTAATCGAATGAATATGACTTAACTTTTTATTATCTATTTCACTTATACCTTCGACGAGTGTCTTGAATGAAATGTTAATACTGTTGAACCGTTTTACTGGTGCAATTAAATAAAACTGAGTAATGACAATAACAATAAATCTTTAGATATTAACTATCTTTTATTTCTCACGTTTACGACCACTTCCGAGGATGAAACATAAAATTATTTCATCAGTATCATAAGCTTAAACGAGAATGTTCCTTTTACGACACAGTTAGTCTATAGACGGTTATAATTTTTAATAAAGGAACACATGGTTTCTGTTATAGAACAACTGCTCTAATCTATCCCATTAAAAGTATTATCGGTAAGATTATAGTCTTATTCTACGAGGATGATACCAAAGACCTAGAGATCGCCGTAGTTGCTTGAAAAATACCTAGCAGGCAATTCAAAACGTACTGTACAACGCGTGTTAACTGGAAATTTGGACATGAGGAAGTTGTGTGCAAGAAACGGCGTCGTGAAGATGTTTCACAGAAATAAAAAAACAATCAAAACAATGGACTTAAAAGTAAAGACCGTTTCATCTGCAGGCAAGGTCATGGTGTCGGTTTTTTGGAATGCGCGTTGGATAATTTCCATTGACTATCTTCAAAAAGGAAAAATCATCAACAGTGGGAGTTATTGGAACTTTTTAGTGGAAAAATCAAGAAACAACTGCCATATTTGGCTAAGAAAAAGTGTTTTATCATCAAGACAATGCACTAGCTCCCACATCCGTTTTTGCCATGACAAAAATTAATGAATCAAAGTTTGAATTAGTCCCCTTGAATAATTTTATGTTCCAAAACTTGAAAAATGGCTCAGTTGTCAAATATTTTCCAACAATTCAAGTATCGAAGTATCGAACTTATTGAACATCGCTGGGAAAAGTGTATGGAGCTACATTTTTTTCCAAAATTTTTGTTTTTATTCTGTTGGGCCAGATACTTCTGGTACTAACCCCGTAAGACATTCCGCATACGCAATTTATAATTTACACTTTCGAATTCGCAAACGAATCAGTTTTTTCGAGTGTATTCAATCGTCCTTTTGTTTTTGCATAATTTTTTTAGTAGATCGCGACTGACGAAGAGTTTCTACTTTCGCTTTCTTATCTTTTTCATCTCGAAGAGAAACAAAATCTATTTATATAAAATTTCAGTCGTCAGAGCATTTTTTTGAATATCAAACGAAAAATCTGGAAGATAAATTTCGAATTAAATGAGCATTCGTAAAATTTGGCCCCAAACAGTCGAGGGCTGATTGCAAAATCAACTCATGCATATAACAGAGTAGTCTAGTATATTAAACGTGATTTTTTGATGTACGAGAAGCGGCTAATAAATAACGAAACTGGTATTATCTTATTACGCATATTTATTTATTATCACCTTCCTCTATCCATACATCGCTCTATGAAAACCTCCCATTTTTCGAAACGGTGCAGTCTTTTTCTATCAGTTTCTTTAACACCTTCAACAGATTTGACGTAAGCAAAGAAATAGAAGTCGCACGGCGTAAGATCTGTCAAATATGGTGGATGATCTAGCACTGAGATAATGTACTTGGCTAGATATCATTTGAGAAACAGTGCGAAATAAAAAACCCATTTTGCTTATTAAAAATTCTCTAAAAAATAGCCGCACGCATTCTTTGTCGTTTCCTTTAGATTTAGAAATAGCACGAACAACTTTTTGGATTCTTTCATCCGTTTTTGACGTGGATGGGCGACCCGAAAGTAAATTATCTTCAACATCTTCTCGACCACGTGGATGCGACAAACATTTATTGTCATACACTCGTTTCATTAAATTATAATTTTCGATTGTAACTTTTACGAGTTTCAAATGAAATTTGATATATTTTCATGGGAGATCCACAAAACAGCCGCTATACAAAGAAAGCCACGGCTACACTGATTTGTAGATTGTTAAAGACTTTAAACACAATATTTCTGGTAGAATTGGTGAATCAGTGGAAGGAAAATGTGTAACTGCTTTAGAAAAACATAGAGGCTTCGAAATTCTCGAAATTTTGAATATAAAGTTTGAAATTGATGGAGGTATAGAATTTTCTGATTTAAGTCAGTTTAGATATGCTCTAGTTACTTTTGTAGACGTTGGAATTCGAATTGAAAAAATATATTGTCATATAAATTATAATGAAAGGTTTGGTTTTGAATTGGGGAATTAGGAATAAGCAAAATGGCTGGGTCAGATCCAAACAATGCCAGATATTAGAGAAACTAAAAAAATGATGGAAAAGAGCAGCAAGATAAAAGAAGATCAAGGAAAATATGGTTCGCGGGGGTGATGGAAAATCTAAGAGAGAAAGAAAAAATTAGGATCGCTTCCATGCTGTAGGTCTGTAACACCTTCGTATATTTCCCATTTGAAGATATCTACAGGTTTATAGATAGATAGAAATGTAACTAAGTATTTTTCAATAGAAAAAAAAAATTAGGACTATCAAATTAATTCCAAATTAGCGAATTCCTCTGTGTTATATGTTTCACTTACACAACGTATGCTCTCGCTACTTTCTGATCTACCTAACTCAATTTGTAGGTGTGATATTTCATGTTTCGCCGAATTTCTCTGTGCTTTTATTAGATTTTTGAAAATGGAATAACCAAATGGAGTTATTGTTGAGAGGAAATAGGATGTGGATTTTTTTAATGCCGCGCATACGTGAGAAGGTCGGCATATTTTTTTACGGGCATGTAAACGTGATTGAGAGTTGTGAGTAAATTAAAAAATTCCAAAAAGGATTCCGGCGTATTCCATATATGGATTTTCATCAATAGAAAACTATTAATTCATCTCTAATGAAACGCTTTTACTACGATTTAATATTAAGGGTGTAGAAACAAAAAAAACGGAACAGTCTGTTTTAATTTAATTATTTCAAATTTTTGTTTTCACATATTGCAAATATTTGAATCGAAAAAACTGTCTTAACACGCTGACAGATCTTCAACCTTTTCACTGTTACTATTAATTTATCGATAATTTCTTCAATCCATTAGAATGCTTTTATGGTCTCCATTTAGTCAGTTGCAGCAGAAAAATGTCGGAAATCTTGCGACTGACTTTAAGGTTGATCCGCAAGCACGGAACTTTTGTCTAGACCTTCTAAAGTAGGACAAAGCCCGACAATAAGAGGGCGTCGCAGTGTGAAGGTTAATTGTTTGTTTCACTTTTCCCAATTATATTTTGCAGTGAGAAATTCTTACTATACCTTTTCACTATTTAACTAGAATTGCATCAATTGCATCAATCTGTTATGCTATTCACAATAATCTTACTTGGGGAAACACCCCTAGATATGCTGTAAACGGAGGCTTGTTTTGCAATAACAG